>NC_047118.1:66720962-66757710 GCF_902500255.1 Thalassophryne amazonica | reverse complement strand
TCCTTGGTCTACCAGTATGTTTGCCTTTAACAACCTTCCCATGTTGTTTGTATTTGCTCCAGAGTTTAGACACAGCTGACTGTGAACAACCAACATCTTTTGCAACACTGCATGATGATTTACCCTCTTTTAAGAGTTTGATAATCCTCTCCTTTGTTTCAATTGACATCTCTCGTGTTGGAGCCATGATTCATGTCAGTCCACTTGGTGCAACAGCTCTCCAAGGTGTGATCACTCCTTTTTAGATGCAGACTAACGAGAAGATCTGATTTGATGCAGGTGTTAGTTTTGGGGATGAAAATTTACAGGGTGATTCCACAATTTATTCCTCAGAATTGAGTGAGTCCATATTTTTTTCCCTCTGCTTGGTCTAAAAAAGTAACCGTTACTGACTGCCACAAATTTTTTTCTTGATTTCTTATAGTGTTTCTTAAAGCCAGAAAGTTGCCATTTGAAATAACTTTAGTTTTGTGTCATGTCTGTGATCTGCTTTTTTTCTACAAAATTAAACAACTGACTGAACATCCTCCGAGGCCGGTGATTCCATAATTTTTGCCAGGGGTTGTGTATATATATATATATATATATATATATATATATATATATATGTATATCCCAGTGGATTTTGGTTGTGAACAGTTCAGTCCATCAGTCTGACTGCAGCCAGAAAAAAACTTTTATGGAATCGAGTCCTCTGTGTAATGATGCTTTCTGCTCTACCTTTTCTCAGGCTACAGTGTGTTTGGGCCTGAGGAGACAGTGGGCAGGGTGGTGTGGGTCCCTGATCATGTGCTGTGCCCTGTTTTTGCATAGTTGACTGTAAATTAGGTCCATTGATGGAAGTTCAGTCCTGATCATTTTTCAGCTGTTTTTCATACTCTCTGGAGAGCCTTCCTCTCTGCCTAGGTGGTGTTGCCGTACCACACTGAGATGCCAGTGGTGAGGGTCTATGTAGGCTTAGCAAGAATTTACACTGAAGGAGTGATGCATGGAAGACAATGAAATAGCTTAAAAATAAAGTCAAGAAACCCTGAAGTAAAGAAAGAGTAATTTTGACCCAATATGGAGAACATGCAGAATATGGAGAATTATTTACCCTACTGGGGAAGCCAAGGGGAGGCCCCACAAAGATTGAATCAGGATGTCCAACTTACCAGCAAGACCAGACATTCTCCCAAAGACTGTTTGAA
Source organism: Thalassophryne amazonica (assembly GCF_902500255.1). Classification (NCBI taxonomy): domain Eukaryota; kingdom Metazoa; phylum Chordata; class Actinopteri; order Batrachoidiformes; family Batrachoididae; genus Thalassophryne; species Thalassophryne amazonica. The sequence goes on along the minus strand of NC_047118.1, from coordinate 66,756,520 downwards.
GCAAATATCAAAAAAATTCTATGAGCAGTTTTTCAGAAAATCATCAGGCATCACACCGCACATGAATCATGATGGCGTTAGCCTTATGGACCTTGGTCCATAACACTAAAAATCAATCTCAGATCCACATAAGAACTTGCACTAAAGTGAGTTAACGCTTCCCACACTGTGCTTCACAACAGTCTCCGTCACCACCTTTCTGCCCACTGATTGACGGCAGACAAAATGTTTGCTTTAGTATTAAGTAAGGAATGTGCTGTGTGTACGATGCGTATCACCTGCGGGGCTCTGTGCTGATATCGTACTTGCAGTGACAGAGTCACATCTTCCTGTGCTGCCACTCCCACTGGAGGGAGGCGACGGGGAAGACAGGGGGGAGGGACTGTGCTGTGACATGCAGTGAGCCACCGCAAAACCTGTGGAGAGCCACAAACACGTTACTGTACTCAAGAGAATCAAATCAGTCAGATTAGAAACTGATTATTTTATATTTCTTGCTATGTGTTGGTACACATAATGAAGATTTTTTTTTTAATGACTCATCCTGCACGCAAGCACGCATAAATTACAGCAATCAAATGTGACTTGGGTGCCAAACTCCTCCCTCATAAACCCATGTAAGAGCAACAGCAGTTCGAAGTGAAATTACAATACATGAAATCAGTAACTGTTTAGGGCCCTGTCACACCTTGATGATTTAGCCAGCGTATTCCGACTTGGCACATGCTAATTAAAAAAAAAATTCCACTGTTGGATGCATACATAGCATATTCATAACCAGTTGGACATATACATGTCATATTCTTAACTTATATATAAAATGTTTCAATGAATTTACACCAACAACTGCATATCGTGTTGCTGGTGTACGCAACATATGCCCAACAACAGTTCCACTTACGTAAAGCGTGCAGCAGTATTTTTTTTTTTATATCTATCGCCGTTAATACGCCATTGACACATTTAGTAAGTTCTGTGGTCGCCGGTAACACATCAAATAAGTTACATATAGGTTCACAGCATGTTACTCACAGCACATTCATGTTATAGGTTTTAGGTACTCTAAACATTATCTTGCCGTATACTTTAAGTCATAAGTATCATGTGTGGGTGTGTTCATAACCTACCTACAACTTATGTCCCGTGTATGCGGGATGTATGAGTCATACGCTGGCATACATCAAATATATTGTGCATACCCAAAATTTTTCAATGACCTCTCCATACTACGACCTATCTCAGTGTGCTTCATTGTGCTTTTAACTTATACAAAACTTACCCATAACTTATTATGTACTCCAGCTTATGCCAGCATTTTAATACACTTGGCATACGCCGGCTAAATCATCAAGGTCAATCTGTCAATCTGACATTTCAAACCTACTTAAACAAGATATTATTTTCTTTGTAACTTATGTATATTTATTTAAACATGAAACATATACTTAACTGGATGTAATCCGGTTAAAGTGAAAATAATCGTGCTTAAACATGCTTTATATGAATCTACTGAAAAGAAAGACTACACATTTAACTTAATTTAAAAGGTTTTTAAACCTGATCTGTCTTTTAACAAGGTTTAACTGGTTTGTAATATTATTACATTTTAATTTAGAGCAAGCAACGCCGATGATTTTCTCTCTTGGATTGCTCAGTTCCACTGTCAAACAGGGAAACTTCTGGCTCCCAGTATTTCACCTGGAACTTTGTCAACAGAGGCAAAAACCGATCTGTTGGCTGTGGGGTCATTGGGCGCACGTCTCGACTGTTCATAGAATCGGAACGGCAGGCCGCTGGGCAAAGCACTGGTTGTTTGACCAAAGCCCAAAACATCTGTTGCACTGGGCTGCACAGGCAGGTCCAACAGAGCTGCAGGAGAAACAAATGCTTCAAAATTTGCTTCATTGTGAAATAATTTCAGACGTACAGCTTCAGTCACATTTGGGACAAGATTCTCAACAAACGTTAAGTCATTTATTTATTTTAGACCAAAAACCATCCGGAAATTCAGACCTTGTTAAGGGTGTTGTGAAACTTCAGATATATCTGTGCACATCAAAAGGAAATGTGCCAGTGCAAAATAAACTGTAAATGAAATAACCTGTACTCACAAGCCACTTTATTAGGTACACCTGTTCAATTGCTTAACACAAATAACTAATCAGCCAATCACATGGCAGCAGCACAATGCATTTAGGCATCTAGATGTGGTGAAGACAACTTGCTGAAGTTCAAACCGATCATAAGAATGGGGAAGAAATAGGATTTATGTGACTCTGAATGTGTCATGGTTTTTGGTGCCAGACAGGTTGGTCTGAGTATTTCAGAAACTGGTGATCCACTGGGATTTTCATGCACAACCATCGTTTTACAGAGACAAAAAAAAGAAGACGATATCCAGTGAGCAGCAGCTGTGTGGACAAAAAAGTCTTGTTGATGTCAGAGGTCAGAGGAGAATGGGCAGACAGGCTGAATGGGGGACTGCGTAATGTCAATATAGACCAACATTTCAGAGGAATGTTTACAACACCTTGTTGAATGTATACCATGAAGAATTAAGAAAGTTCTAAAGCAAAAGGGAGTCCAAACTGGCACTAGTAAGGTGTACCTAATAAAGTGGTGAATGAGTGTACAGCAGTGTTCAGAATAATAGTAGTGCTATGTGACTAAAAAGATTAATCCAGGTTTTGAGTATATTTCTTATTGTTACATGGGAAACAAGGTACCAGTAGATTCAGTAGATTCTCACAAATCCAACAAGACCAAGCATTCATGATATGCACACTCTTAAGGCTATGAAATTGGCCTATTAGCAAAAAAAAGTAGAAAAGGGGGTGTTCACAATAATAGCAGCATCTGCTGTTGACGCTATAAACTCAAAACTATTATGTTCAAACTGCTTTTTTAGCAATCCTGTGAATCACTAAACTAGTATTTAGTTGTATAACCACAGTTTTTCATGATTTCTTCACATCTGCGAGGCATTAATTTTGTTGGTTTGGAACCAAGATTTTGCTCATATACTAGTGTGCTTGGGGTCATTGTCTTGTTGAAACACCCATTTCAAGGGCATGTCCTCTTCAGCATGAGGCAACATGACCTCTTCAAGTATTCTGACATATCCAAACTGATCCATGATACCTGGTATGCGATATATAGGCCCAACACCATAGTAGGAGAAACATGCTCATACCATGATGCTTGCACCACCATGCTTCACTGTCTTCACTGTGAATTGTGGCTTTGAATTCAGAGTTTGGGGGTCATCTCACAAACTGTCTGCAGCCCTTGGACCCACAAAGTACAGTTTTACTCTCATCAGTCCACAAAATATTCCTCCATTTCTCTTTAGGCCAGTTGATGTGTTCTTTGGCAAATTGTAACCTCTTCTGCACGTGTCTTTTATTTAACAGAGGGACTTTGTGGGGGATTCTTGTAAATACATTAGCTTCACACAGGCGTCTTCTAACTGTCACAGCACTTACAGGTAACTCCAGACTGTCTTTGATCATCCTAGAGCTGATCAATGGGTGAGCCTTTGCCATTCTGGTTATTCTTCTATCCATTTTGTTGGTTGTTTTCCATTTTCTTCCACGCGTCTCTGGTTTTTTGTCCATTTTAAAGCATTGGAGATCATTGTAGATGAACAGCCTATAATTTTTTGCACCTGCATATAAGTTTTCCCCTCTCCAATCAACTTTTTAATCAAACTACGCTGTTCTTCTGAACAATGACTTGAACGTCCCATTTTCCTCAGGCTTTCAAAGAGAAAAGCATGTTCAACAGGTGCTGGCTTCATCCTTAAATACGGGACACCTGATTCACACCTGTTTGTTCCACAAAATTGACGAACTCACTGACTGAATGCCACACTACTATTATTGTGAACACCCCCTTTTCTACTTTTTTTTTTTTTTTTTTTTTTTTTTTTACTAATAGCCCAATTTCATAGCCTTAAGAGTGTGCATAACATGAATGCTTGGTCTTGTTGGATTTGTGAGAATCTACTGAATCTACTGGTACTTTGTTTCTCATGTAACAATAAGAAATATACTTAAAACCTGGATTAATCTTTTTAGTCACATAGCACTACTATTATTCTGAACACTACTGTATCTAGTGCTCAGGTCATTTAATTATCACATTTACATCACAGAGCAAAGATAAATACAAAACAATTATATTCCACCTTATGAAATTAATGTGGAGATTCACTGCTTCTCTTTGATATGTACAGTAGTGTTCAGAATAATAGCACAAGCATTCATGATATGCACACTCTTAAGGCTATGAAATTGGTCTATTAGTTAAAAAAAAAGTAGAAAAGGGGGTGTTCACAATAATAGTAGTGTGGCATTCAGTCAGTGAGTTCGTCAGTTTTGTTTTGCAGAAGAGGTTACAATTTGCCAAAGAACACATCAACTGGCCTAAAGAGAAATGGAGGAATATTTTGTGGACTGATGAGAGTAAAACTGTTCTTTTTGGGTCCAAGGGCCGCAGACAGTTTGTGAGACGACCCCCAAACTCTGAATTCAAGCCACAGTTCACAGTGAAGACAGTGAAGCATGGTGGTGCAAGCATCATGATATGGGCATGTTTCCCCTATTATGGTGTTGGGCCTATAGATTCACAGGATTGCTAAAAAAGCAGTTTGTAGCGTCAACAGCAGATGCTACTATTATTGTGAACACCCCCTTTTCTACTTTTTTTTTTTTGCTAATAGCCCAATTTCATAGCCTTAAGAGTGTGCATATCATGAATGCTTGGTCTTGTTGGATTTGTGAGAATCTACTGAATCTACTGGTACCTTGTTTCCCATGTAACAATAAGAAATATACTCAAAACCTGGATTAATTTTTTTAGTCACATAGCACTGCTATTATTCTGAACACTACTGTAGCCTAAACACTTACTGTTGGTGAAACAAAACAAATGTGGGCAATTTTGTCTTTTTTTGAATTACAAATTTTATTTTTATTGGTATATTTTAAAAATAAATCCTATTTTGAATGTCTGTTTAAAACAGGAAAATCAATCAGTAACAAAATAATGAATATGATTATTAAACACAACATATTGTATTATGAATGCATAATGTGCTTTGTTTAGAAAACTTGCAGATCTGACATCACAGAAACATCTTGTAAAAAACACCATTACAGAAATGTGGAACACAGGGCCAGAAACTGTAACCATGAAGCTGCTGACCTGTACTGCTGGTAGAAAAAAACTCACCCAAGAGTTTACAGAAACAAAACACACACAAAAGAAATGGCCAGAAAATATGTAACTCTGCCCCCAACAAAAATTTTTTAACAGGATATAAACATTTATGTTTTGATTATAATTTAATCCAAACCAAACCAATATGAGTCAAACATAACTAAGTTTAACTTCCCTTCAGAAACTGTTTTTGAATCAGGATCCAGAGCCAGCTGCATGCAGCCGGGCTTCTCGCCCATGAAGTTAACCATCGACCGGGTCCTGGCTCTGTAAGTACTCCTTGAATGTAAGGTTGAATTTTAAAACAAGGCTTCTTAGGAGCCTACGTTGACTTTGGCAAAGTGATCAACACAATTCTTTGGGCCAATCATGAACCAGCACAGAAGTGCAGGTGGAGCAGACTGAGGAGGTGTACCCCCGTACTACGTATGTTGTGCTCCGATGACGTTCCAGTGATGAAACAATGTTCAAAAACACAAGGCAGAAAGTGAGGCAATAAATTAACATGTGCTTTTATTAGTTTTATTGCTGTTACATACAAAGATACAACATAAACTAAATGTGTCACTTTAGGCTCTGGGAAGATGATGTTGGCATATTCTGTATCTAAACCCTCAATCATTCACCCTGTACTGTGGCCTTTCAGAGAAACGTCTAAAGCCCGGTTCACATGACAGGATTTTAAAATTATCTTTAGATTGCCAAAACCTGTGAAAACCACACGTGAAGATAAAAAAATCATAGATCTAACAGTGCTGGTCGTACAGTGTGTGGTGTTCAGCCACACGGTAAGGACAACACCACCACACACGAACATTCACAGCTCAGACAGGAAATCTCGCAAAATCTCTCGAGATTAAACATGACTTCAGAGTAAACAAACGGAGATACTTTGTGGACTATTTAAAACAGAGGGAAAAAAAACAATAAAAAAAGAAAAAGAAAAGGCGTTCTTTAAAGGAGTGGAGACAGCACGACCACCGGACTTTCTGGTAAGTCGGAACAGCTGTTTTGATTTTATTTTCCGCTCTGTGCATCTGTCACCTCGCTTTCTGATTGGCTGCACATCAGATTCAGCAGGTTGCATGCTCGTTTTGGTTGGAGGACACAATACACACTGCGATATCGGGCCAAAAAAAAATCCAACATGTTGAAAATCCCAGATTTGCGATCGGCGCGCGCCGAACATCCTTCCGAGCAGATCAGAGCGCTCTGAACACACCACACATGGCAGGAATATCTGATAAGATTATCGTTAGCATCATCACGATTGTCGAGGTGTCCTTAAGATTGTTGGAAGGGGAAGATCGAGTCCGATATCGGCCTAATTATCCTGCCGTGTGAACCAGGCCTAAATTGCTTATCCGCAGCACAAGAGTCGAGTCTGGCAAAGATTCTGCTGTCGTGGTCACACTGAGAAGAATCCAATTAACTCACCTGCAATTCTCTGCATCTTCATACGTCGGGCCTGGATGCGGCCTTTGGCCAGTCTCTGTTTGGCGATGATGCACCGGATGTGGTCGGCAAAGATGAAGTTGGCCTGCAGGATGGGCAGCGGCTTGGCATGGGGGTTGGAGCTGGGTTTATGGATGACAATATTTAGTGCTCGGCTGTCGTCCTCTACACCAGACACCTGCATATCCTGTAGTGAGGACAGAAATAGTAAGGACGACAAACATGTTTCCACAGATATGGACCAAAAAAAAAAAAAAGAGTGAAGAAAAAAGTCAAGGAGATTGTTGTTGGAGGTGGAAGAGTAGCAAGTAGTTGGAATGTTATGTTGGTGCAATTTGTTTGACAAACATGTCAAACACCACCAGATCCAAAAGAATCAGTCAATCTGGGTCATTTTATAGCTACTGATAGCCACAAATGAGGGAACTCCCATCATTAAAAAACACAAAAAACAAAATATGTTAGGCAGTACATCAGGAATGGATGACAGAACCATCTCCGAAAGAAAAAAAATTATAATAAATATTTTTTATTATTATTTACAATTCAGTATTTCTGTGCATGTACATGCATGGTCGCACACACAAGTTTCCCTTACTTGCAGAAGTCCAGCAAACTTGACAACCCCCCACCCAAGGCGTTTGGTTTCTGGTTCCACAAGACTCATCTGGTAGATATCTACAGCAAGGAACCTCTGGGCTTGAATACCATCTTTACTGACCACCATGCAGGCTATTAAGTCGCTATTATCTGAGGAAAAAAAGACAATAAAATTAAATGCCAATATATTTCATTTTATATAATGGCCGAGTGGATCCTTGTCATTTCATTGGTGCTTTGTATGTCACGTGACAGATTATTTGTTCCATTTCCCATGCAATTTTTTTTTCATACGTTTTGTGCCATTGCATTCTGCAAACCCCGCCCACGCACACACTAATGGGTACGGTGTTTAGCTAAACACAGCAGAGTTTGTTTTACTGACGGACGACACACACACACACACACACACACACACACACACACACACACAAAACAACACCTTAAGCCAAATTAGGATGAAAGCTGGACAAATTTTTGACGTGATTTTTTTTTTGCTGGAGTGAGTAAGTACACAAAGCCTTTTTTTTTTTTGGAAGTGCACAAAGTCAGTGCATGGCATCACAGACTACATCAACAGAATTATTTTTGAAGTCCTATTTAAAGTTTGTGTTGGACTGTTAAGGAGCAACAAAATGTAAGTCCCTTTTCTGTTTATAAATTAATATAATATCAAATGACAAGGATCTATTTTAGCTGTTATATAAAACAAATAATGAATGTTTTTACATTCTTTCAATGGAATGCTGGAATGCACCATTCAACTCTGCTTTGCCTCATTGAATGGTATGTTCCAGCTTTCACCTGATGAAATATTTGGACCACTGAACTCAAACATTCATTATTTGGACACTGTAAAATCTAGGATGAGATCCCACCTGATGCAATACAGATGGGATCTCATCCCTTCATCATCCCTGCCAACATCCCCAGAAAAAAACTGAAGAAGACTAGAGCATGCGCACAGGCCGTGTAAGCGCTAATCCATTTAGCACAAAAGCTACATCTTTCCAATGTGACACACAGAGTAAATCAAAGCCTTTTAGGAGAAAGACGGTCCACGCTGATCATCTGAAATAGCTTACTGCACATTTAAAGTGAAGCAGCGCGTTTGTATTTAAAAAAAAAAAAAAACACAGTTTTGTCCGCTGGCTGTTCTCCGCTCTCCGTGGGGAGTGACTATTCGCCCAACGGCCGTCTGCTGTCTCTCTCTGCCCGGTGTGAGGGGCTCTCAGTGCTCCCCTCACACTGGGCGAGTCACAGCTCCGTTCCTGGCCACACTGACAAACAGTCTCTGAAAGAAGATCATCACTTTCTTCTGTGTTTTGCTCAGACTTGCACTAAGTGTTTCGCTTTTTAATTTTCGCTTTTTTGGGCAACACACAACACTTCACCAACATGGAAACTTAAATAAAATAATAATAAAAAACACTGCGAGGCTTGCATGTTCAACCTCGAGCTGAAATGCATCTGGTGAATCGCAGAGAAAGAGAGATTAAAAAAAAATAAAAAATTCACACAGGGACCCAGTCAACCAACCTTAAAAAAAAAAAAAAAAAAAAAAAAAAAGACTCCACCTTAAAAATGATTACATTTTACAAGTTGGGGAAAACAAAACCCAGAAAGCCACATCTCATCGCCACTTCACCAAAATATCAAGACTGTGACCTGACTTTGGCTGAGCTCCTGACACCGAGAAAGATCCAAAACTTGTAAATTAAAAAAAAAAAAAAAAAAAAGTAAAAGTACTTTTTATACGAGTACTTGAATAATTGCCAGAATAATCTATAGAATACTCGATTATTAAAATAATCAATAGCTGCAGCCCTGCTTTCTTTCAACAAAGTTTCTGTGATCTGTTTCAAGGTCCGCCTACAGCCTCGAGTACGCCGAGCATTTTCAAAAATGGTGAAAATAAAGGATGAGTATGCTTCTGTATCGAATAATAAACAGTTCTAATGGCTCCTTACCCATTTATACTGCATATAATGTGTCCAACTCTAAATTCTCCATTGGAAAAATAAGGCTAATTTGTTCTGTGTTGCCATTTTTCTGCGATATTGCTCAGCACTAAGCCAATGTAAAGTCCATGCGCTGTCTGGATCAACCATAATAATAATAATAATGAAAAAGCAAGGTCGCGGTGGGCATTTCACATTAAATATATATGAACAATTAGCCATAAATCTCGACTGCATGTACCCATATACTGATATTTGTTTTTGGATACCTGACCAGAATATGTGAATGTTTGGGAAAATAAATCTCAAGTCAGTTGCACTTTAAAATCATTTCCATCAAATATCTTTGTGTTGTTGTGTACCATATTCAGTCAAACTACAAAAAGTACTTTTGATTTGTTTATGGTTTTTTATTTGTTTATTTTATTTGTTTGAAGTTGTGGTTTTCACAAAAGTGAAGTAACATGAGTCAGTCCATGTGAAATAACCAAAAGCCTTCTTTCAGAATAATTATTTTTTTTTACAGTTTTAGTAAGCTATAAGCTGACAAATATGCAACTTTTACAGTTGCTAAAGACATGTATTACCTAAGAACTCTTGAAAATTTCACGCACTTGGACAAATAGTTCAAAAGTAATGACTTATTGAACTTAGCATCTTTTCTTGTACTACTCATTGTTCAAGTAAAATCAGTCTAATTTTTTAAAGAAACTGTTTTTAAAGCTTCAACATCTCAAAAACCAATAAAAATATGAGGCTAAAAATTTGTATGGGCTTAATAACATAATAATAACATTATTTTGTCTGGGGGCGGGGAATTCTGAGATCGTTAGTCTCGGACATTTTCTAAAACGTGATTTTACCCACAAATCAAATACTACTACCCCCCCCCCACCCAACCCCCACCACCCCAAAATAAACCCCCATCATTCTAGGATGCCTAAAACATTTCCACAGTACTGTTTATGGTTCTAAACTAATGATGGAAGAGTTAAAAATAAGTCATAAGTAAATGACATGGAAGAACCACTTCTAAAACTGTTCCCTGGAAATTCAACTTAGACATCTTCAAATGAGTCACAATATCAGAAAATAAATGGGTTATCAGATTATACATCTTGAAAATTATTCAGCAAAACCCCACACACAGTTACTAAGAAGTACTTCAGTAGAACCTGCATGTCACTACCAAAGCAAAATGACATTCAACAAGAACCTCATCTCCAAAAGGCCACTTCCGTTTCAGCAAAGACCATAATTATATATATATATATATATATATATATATATATATATATATATATATATATATATATATATATATATATATATATAGTGCAGGGGTGGTTAATGTACTTGGTTTCAGTGCAGAAGGTTCCGGGTTCAAATCCCACCCCTGCCACATTTCTCCATGTAATGTGGAGTTGCGTCAGGAAGGGCATCCGGTGTAAAACCTGTGCCAATTCAACATGCAGATCCACCTTGGATTTGCTGTGGCGACCCCGAGTGCAAAACAAGGGAGCAGCCGAAGGGACTTACTATATATATATATATATATATATATATATATAACAAACAAAAAAAAGACCCCCTAAACTACAAATCTTGATAAAAGTGGTAACTACAGGAAATGAATTGAAATAACTATTGTTACTGTCTGTAGAAATGGTAAAAGTAGTACTTTTCTGTAGCACTGTTCAATCTGATGCAGACTTAATGCACATTACAATGACACACACTCACGCTGATGTCAACGTACTGCCATGCCAGGTGTCAAACTGCACAATGGAAGGCACTTTGGCATTAAGGACCTTGTTGAAAAGCATTGATTTTTCCTGACTGATCAAGGAAGTGAACAAGGGATTCTTTGTTCACAACAGCAAATATCTGGTTTAGTTTTAGTCAATCCTAACTAAAATGTAATTTAGTTTTAGTCAATTTAGTCATCTGAAATTTTTGTTTCGTTTTAGTCTATTAAATATGATTATAGTCAACTAAATCTACAGGAGAGCTAGTTGACTACAATTTTATATTTTCTAACTGACATATGTTATGAATATGTCAGTTAGATGAGATGACATTTTAGTCAACAACATGACTAAAACTAAACCAAAATATGGTGCCAAAATTAACACTGGTTCAAAAATATGCCTCTCAAACCTCCAAAATCATTTACAAACAGGCACAAAGTGCAGGCTGTGGACTTTTCTCCAACATATCAAAGAGCATGTGAAGAAGTGATAAACCCACATCTGCTTGAGTTCACCACAAAGCCTACTTATAAGTAAACATGACATTTGGAACTGGTGACAGCCTGATCTGACACCAGACAGTCCTGAATCGCTCTAAATGAGTCAGCCCTATCTATAATTAGGTCAGGTTGGAGCAATGGTGCCACAATACATCGCAGTGTCAAATGCAAATTGGAAGCACCCTGGTTCCTGATTGGTAACCAACAAGACAAACCACTAGTCCATCCCCACCTCCTGAATGTAGATGGCTATATTCAGGAGGCCTTTTCCAGTTCCAGGAAACACACCACATGGCTATAGTGTAGTAGCTGACATTGCCACACAATGGATGCATATGACTCATCAGAGTCTCCCTAATGAGTGATATCAAGTTAGGACGTACGAGATGCTGTTCAACGGACCACCCATCCAAACAGCCCCCCCCACCATCTCTTTCATAATAATGGTGTCATCTCATGGAAGGCTAGAGATCATCTTTTTTTTCCCCAGTGTCGAGTTCTGAAATAAATTTACGATTCCAACCCTGCCAGCAATGCTCAAACAGGACCTATATGCAGGCTGGGCAACCACCTATAGTCCACGATGCAGTTTAATATCATGCCCTATTAAAAATAACTGGTTACTAAGAAGTTAATTAAATATTACACCATTTATTTTCCAAAGATCTTTACTTTGTACTTCGGAACTCATATTTCAGTCGTATGAAGAACTAGAAGGAAGAACTATATGGTAGGCAAGAGAAGTACTGCTGCTAGACACAATGATCTGCTTTAGCCAAATGCAAAGGGGTTACACTCTATGAAGAAAAAAATTCAAAGTATTTTAATCTACTTTTTACAGTTCATTACAGTCTAGGTTTCATTTTAAATATACTCAACAAAAATATAAACGCAACACTTTTGGTTTTGCTCCCATTTTGTATGAGATGAACTCAAAGATCTAAAACTTTTTCCACATACACAATATCACCATTTCCCTCAAATATTGTTCACAAACCAGTCTAAATCTGTGATAGTGAGCACTTCTCCTTTGCTGAGATAATCCATTCCACCTCACAGGTGTGCCATATCAAGATGCTGATTAGACACCATGATTAGTGCACAGGTGTGCCTTAGACTGCCCACAATAAAAGGCCACTCTGAAAGGTGCAGTTTTGTTTTATTGGGGGGGGATACCAGTCAGTATCTGGTGTGACCACCATTTGCCTCATGCAGTGCAACACATCTCCTTCGCATAGAGTTGATCAGGTTGTCAATTGTGGCCTGTGGAATGTTGGTCCACTCCTCTTCAATGGCTGTGCGAAGTTGCGACGACGAACTGGAGTCAGGTCGAGACCCCGATGAGGATGAGGAGCATGCAGATGAGCTTCTCTGAGATGGTTTCTGACAGTTTGTGCAGAAATTCTTTGGTTATGCAAACTGATTGTTTCAGCAGCTGTCCGAGTGGCTTGTCTCAGACGATCTTGGAGGTGAACATGCTGGATGTGGAGGTCATGGGCTGGTGTGGTTACACGTGGTCTGCGGTTGTTAGGCTGGTTGGATGTACTGCCAAATTCTCTTAAACGCCTTTGGAGACGGCTTATGGTAGAGAAATGAACATTCAATACACGAGCAACAGCTCTGGTTGACATTCCTGCTGTCAGCATGCCAATTGCACGCTCCCTCAAATCTTGCGACATCTGTGGCATTGTGCTGTGTGATAAAACTGCACCTTTCAGAGTGGCCTTTTATTGTGGGCAGTCTAAGGCACACCTGTGCACTAATCATGGTGTCTAATCAGCATCTTGATATGGCACACCTGTGAGGTGGGATGGATTATCTCAGCAAAGGAGAAGTGCTCACTATCACAGATTTAGACTGGTTTGTGAACAATATTTGAGGGAAATGGTGATATTGTGTATGTGGAAAAAGTTTTAGATCTTTGAGTTCATCTCATACAAAATGGGAGCAAAACCAAAAGTGTTGCGTTTATATTTTTGTTGAGTGTATATTTGAAAGTCCCACAACTCTGTCTGTATATGCCCAAATTTCCCTGCCATAAGCAAAGGTTTGGCCTGCTCATTGTAGACTTCTATAAGAGCCTCTTCACACATAACACAAAAGACACAGAAACCGGAAGACAACCTGTGAACCAAAAACAAAATGGGGAACCATGAAACATTCCACCTGCTGTCGGGAGGAACGCACGTTCAGACAGGTGTGCACGAAACCGTGGCGACGGTTTCATGCACACGTGTTTTCGCGCACGAACACAGTGCGAGCACGTGCAAAGTCACGCATGCAGCAGTGGAGCAAAAACTTAATAAAGCACAACAATTTATAATGGTTAATTCCTGTTATAAAGAGTGGATTTAGCCTCCGCCTAGACGGACACCAGGAAGTAATGAAATGACATGGAATTATTGTTCTCTTGTTCATGTTTTGCGTGATTTACCCGATGCGCTCAGCTCATGAAGAGTCGGCTCCCGTGTCATGAAGAGCCGGGCTCTCGCATCGTGAACACATCAGCAGTGATCCGCTGAAAATGTGATTTGTGTTTTAACTATTACAATGTGGGGAAGTGGTTAATGCGCTTGGTTTCAGTTCAGAAGGTTCCGGGTTCAAATCCCACCCCTGCCACATTTCTCCATGTAATGTGGAGTTGCGTCAGGAAAGGCATCCGGCGTAAAACTTGTGCCAATTCAACATGCAGATCCACCTTGGATTTGCTGTGGCGACCCCAAGTGCAAAAACAAGGGAGCAGCCGAAGGGACTTACAATGTGGGGAAATCCCGCAGTGACATGCACCTCGCAGGGGTGTCCCGTGGGGTGATTTCCCATACAGCATGATATTCAGCAGCTTTGCGGTGCACTGACATGACGGTCAGCTGGAGCAATATGTTTTAATTCATTCCCACGTGAGGACAGCATGCCGATGTCCGCGCTTCACGCTGTAGTTATGCAACTTCATATCCTACAAGCCAGTACAGGTGTTCCCGAGCTGTGGCTTGCGAGCACAGATATCTGAATAGCTGCATGTCGCAGGGGGACACGCCCACCTCTGTCAGCAGACCTCACAGAACAAAAACGCTCACTCTCTGTTGATTTGTTCTGTGATTTTAATTTCATATATGTATTATTATGTGTTCGTTCTGCATCTGTCTGATGTCTGTGTTGTAATGTAACACCTTGCGTGCATGGCCATGTCCAGCTGTCATTCGGCGGTCAGCTGACATGCACCGTATGTCCACAGCAAGAAACAAACAAACAAATTATATATATATATATATATATATAATATATATATATATATATGCACTTCTCGCCAGTGTTGTAGCAGCATAGCTGAAAAAAGTACTGTGCAGTTGGGCCGTTGCGCTGTTTCCAAGGGTGCGTATTAGCCATTTAAAGATGTTAATCATGACTACCAGGACTGTTGTTGCAGCAAGAAAAGAAAATCGTCCGCTGATTAATTCACGTAGTCGTCTTTTTTTTTTCCTGTTCCTCATAATGTGCCATTTCTGTGAAAAAGCGCACAAAGATTCTCTAGTGTGGACTGTGGGAGCTGCGTTCTCCTGCTGCAGGAGAATTTAGGAGATCTTCCCCCGCTGCAGGATAACTTTTCTAATAGCCGCGTTGTCCTGCTGCAGTGTGCCGTGCAGTGAGTGCTGCAGGCACGAGTTTTGTAGGGGAGACTGAGACTGTTATCCCCCAGAAAATTTTTAACTTAAAACTCTCTGAAAGGCTGTTGCCTGCATTTTGAGGATCAAATTTTGTCAAGTAGTATTGATATGTTGCATAACTAGACAATCATGTAACAGCTCAAAAAACGGTTTTAATAACACTGACCCAAATTGAGATCGGATCGAATCAAATTGAATTAAAATAATCCATTCTGATTCTTAAGAATCAGAATCAAATTGATTCTTGAAATCTGAATCGATACCCAGCTCTAATCCACACGCTATTTGTGCTGGGGGGCGGACGAGGACAACACACTCCACATGCCATTTGTGTGTGTGTGTGGGGGGAGGGCACAGTCACACGTGTTTTGCTAGGTTTTGCCACTTTCGTGTGGCACTTACACACTTTTCACAGACAGGTTGAATGTGATCACCTGCTCTCTACTATCGCACCATGTGCGCGAATAGCTCCACGTTTTCTAAGTGTGCAGCGAGCGGTGTTAGATGTTTGTGTGTGACACATGGAATTTGGCCGACACCTGCCAAGAGGGGGATTGAATGAGCAAACGCAGGGCATTCACTGTCTTTTGGCCGCTTGCATGCGCAAATGTTGTGGCGACAACTGTACGAGGCGTTTGAGGTGCCTCTGATTTTTCACGAGTGGCATGCAATTCCTCCTTCGTGTGCTAGTCGGCTTCAACCGTGTTATGTCTGAAGGGGCCCTAATACAAGTCAATGAAATGGATATCTGAAATGTCAGCGAGAGAGAAAGACTGCTCACCTTCATATAGCCACACATCTATTTTTGTAAACATGTATGGGTAATGGGTGAAGACATTTGCATGACTTGATGTTTATAGTTGGATAAATATTAATGTGTCCAATAAAGGGGGAAACATTTCAAAATTATTTAAAAAAAGTATCACTATGGTTTTTACAAAAGTTGTTAATGATGACTCCTATTTGTTGGCCCTGTTTTGTACATTATGTCTCAGAATTCATAGTTTTTGTGGTACTTCACCACTCATTATCAAGTCTCACCTTTTTTGGAACATTTGACCAGCTAAGAGTAGTTTCGGTAAAAGCAGGGATACGACACTGTCCTCAATCATGGTTTCTGGCACGTATGTCTCAGATCTGTTATGTTGCCCGGAGCGGAGATTGCATCAATAAAACACCCACATGTGCATACAAATAAGTCAGCTTGAACCTAAAGTGTCCATCTGTTTTAAAAGTGAATCTTTGCTGGACTCTTGTATCTAATACATTTTATGCTCAGTAATCACCAAACAAGTACAAAATACTGAAGCACTTATGTCACCCAAACTGCATCTGTGTTCAGTTGAAGGCTGTATCATAGTATTTTTTTTTAATTACACTATGTCTGCACAATCAATTACAGTGTAAATGGGGTGCATTTATATCTTGCTTTTCCATCTGCATTAGACGCTCAAAGCGCTTCACAAAAATGCCTCACATTCACCCTGATGTCAGGGTGCTGCCATACAAGGTGATCACCACACACACCGGGAGGAACTAGGGGATTAAGGACCTTGCCCAAGGGCCCTTAGTGTTTCTGGTCACGCTGGGATTTGAACCCAGATCCTCTGCTCTCAAGCCCAACAGCTTAACCACTAGACCATCACCTCCCCCAGTGTACAAATCCATCCATCCATCCATCCATCCATTTTGTTCCTCTTTATCCGGAGTCGGGTCGCGGGGGCAGCAGCTCAAGCAAAGCCGCCCAGACCTCCCGATCCACACACACCTCCCCCAGCTCCTCCGAGGGAACCCCAAGGCGTTCCCAAGCCAGCCGAGAGATGTAGTCCCTCCAGCGTGTCCTGGGTCTTCCCCGGGGCCTCCTCCCAGTGGGACGTGCCCGGAACACCTCTCCAGCGAGGCGTCCAGGGGGCATCCGGAAAAGATGCCCGAGCCACCTCAACTGACTTCTTTCGACGTGGAGGAGCAGCGGCTCGACTCCGAGCTCCTCCCAAGTACAAATTTCATGTTTAAATAGGATTTTAAGGTCAAACAACAGCTGGCATTTACCTTCTAGCTTTCTGATTATTAGGAACTTGAACACTTAATTAGTCAGAAATTTCCATCAGCCTACATGAGAAAAGGAGAAGAATTATGTGATA
This sequence comes from Thalassophryne amazonica, assembly GCF_902500255.1. Classification (NCBI taxonomy): domain Eukaryota; kingdom Metazoa; phylum Chordata; class Actinopteri; order Batrachoidiformes; family Batrachoididae; genus Thalassophryne; species Thalassophryne amazonica. Next base: position 66,739,227 of record NC_047118.1, on the reverse strand, counting down.
TTTGGTGGAAACTTTAAGTCTCCTTTTATTAATGGCAGTGGACAGAAGCTACAATTCAAATGGCCAAAGAAATTAGGGGAAGTCTGTGGTTGAACATACCTCCGTGGGGTTCCCCCAACCCACACTCAGATTCAAATAAAATTAAAGCACAAATTCAACTTAAAATCTACAGAAGTTGGGGGAGTGTCAACTTCTTTGGTCACAAAAGCTATAACACACTTTGAGCTGATGCTTTGGGATTCATGGTAAAAGTTTCAATCATCAAATTACTTTAGAAGACAGTGATATTTTCCAACTGAGCTTTTGGTTTCACAGAGGAACATTTTTTCCCCTCAATTATTAGTCAAGAAAAATTCTTACAATGCCACCGTCTTCTCAAAATACGGAAGTTAAAACAATGAGGAGAATTAACAGTTTCTCAAATGGCAGCATGGTGGTTTGTTTCCAGAGTGGAAAGTTCCCGATGTGTCTCAGGCCAAACGCTCCCCGCCCCTAAAAATTGGTCCCCCTGCCTTCACTGCGCATGCATCATTTTGGAGCAGCGATTCACCAATTATGGCCGCATTTCTGCTTAAAACTGACTTTAGAATGATTTAAGAGGTTTTACTTTGTCATCTGACAGTTAATATCGCATTATTCCCTTTGATCGTTTTGGGTGGAGAGAGTCAAACTCAGAGAGTCAGACTCAGATGTGCTGCTGTGGCGCTCTGATCGCTCCCCTCTTTTATTATGAAGCAATGCTGAATTTATGTGGAAATGATTGTTGTAGAAAAGCTTCAGATATCTGTCGCAGAGATAGATGATGACTGGAGTGCAGTTTTATTCAGAAACAAGGTGATAATCGGTGAATTGCTGCTGATGCTCCGAAAAGACGCATGTGCAGTGAAGGCAGGGGGGACCATTCAGTCTGCAACACCAGTTCAAAACCACCATTGCCCATTCTTCATGTAATGTGGAGTTGCAACAGGGCAAGAACACCCAATTACCCCTTTAAAATAACTGATCCATATTGTGGTGGGCAGCACGGTGGCTTAGTGGTTAGTATTACTGCCTCACAGCGAGAAGGTCATGGGTTCAATTCCCGTGGCCTTTCACAGATCTGGCAACTTGCTTCCAACGGACCGCATGCTAAATTGACGCCCTTGTAATTGGGGGGAGGTGATGGTCGAGTGGATAAAGCATTGGGGTTGAGACCAGAGGATACTCGGTTCAAATCCCAGCCTGACCAGAAAATCACTAAGGGCCCTTGGGCAAGGTCCTTAATCCCCTAGTTGCTCCCGGTGTGTAGTGAGTACCTTGCATGGCAGCACCCTCACATTGGGGTGAATGTGAGGGCTTTGAGCGTCTGATGCAGATGGAAAAGCACGATATAAATGCAGACCATTTAGTTGTAATCACAACAAGGTTATATTTGTTTCTTCTATTTCTAACATTTCTTTTGGTTTTTAAGTGCATCTATTGTGAATCTTATTTAACTAAATTTCCCCTGTTGTGAATCTTTTTTCTTTCATTTTTTAAAATCATTTCTTTTATTACTGTAAATAACAGTCTAATACTTCTGTTAATTTTTCAGTGTAACTGCTGTGAATTGTAGCTCATTATTCTTAGGAGTGGTTAGATTAGCATTTTCGTTAGCAGTTAGCTTGCGCTAGCTTAGCTACATTATTTGATTTTATGGTGCACAAAATAGACTGCTTTATACTTTACATATATCCTGCGTGATGCTGGCAGAGAGGGTGGCTCTTTTAGAGAGCTGTGTCCGTAAGATAGAACAGCTTCTTAGTTCAGTGGAATTAGATGTTACGGGCACTCCAGATGAGATTAGTGTTGGGCCTGCTAGCATGCCCATTAGCATTAGCCTAGAATCACCGGTTATGGATGATGGCTTTTGGGCCATAGTTAGGCGGAGGAAGTCATGTAGGGCTTGGTGCCCGGTTGTGGTACCCCAATTACACTTGCGAAGTGTGAACCGGTTTTCTCCCTTGGATGTGACTGTTAGTCCTTTGAGCCCACGGATGACTTCCACTCCTATCTCCAGGCTGAAACACCGGGCTTTAGTGATAGGGAATTCTATCACTCGCAAAGTCAGGTTACAGAGGCTGGCTAACATTAAATGGATTCCTGGGGCCAGAGCTTCCGACATTGCCTATCATCTCAGGGTGCTGATGATGCAGAAGCGTAGACAGACAAAGGAACATGACACTAGATATAGCCACATAGTTATTCACGTCGGTGCCAATGATGTCAGTATGAAGCACTCTGAGGTCACAAAAATGGACGTAGAGAGGAATTTTGACTTTGCCAGTAAGATGTGTTAGCATCAATTAATAGTCTCTGGCCCCTCCCCTCCAGGGTAATGATGAGGTGTTTAGCAGGCTGACATTGCTAAATAGGTGGCTGGCACAATTCTGTAGACAGCAAGGCTTTAGTTTTACTGATAACTGGCCTTTGTTTTGGGGCCGCCACGGATTGTTCATGCCGGACAGGGAGGGTAACATTAGGACTTTATAGCAGGCCACGGAGCAGGTGATTAGAGACCCTGCAAGGCTTATGATGAATGTGGCTGTGGAATCCATTAGCTTAGCGGGGAAATTAGTGCAGAAAATCCACTATGGTGATAGTGCAGTTCATGTGGCAGAGTGGGGAAAGTCGTCCATTTGAGACTGTGGCCTGTCTCCACAGACATGTACATAAACATCATAGAGGGATATGCTTTGCAAACTTGACACCCATTATTACATTGGATAACTTTGAAATTGAGGATGACCCGCTGGCTGTTCCCGCAACATCACAGATTTTGTGTTTGCTACCTACAACCTGCGTGGAATGTCTCAACCCTAAAGCTACTCCCAGACATCTTATACAACCCCTGGCAAAAATTATGGAATCACCGGCCTCGGAGGATGTTCAGTCAGTTGTTTAATTTTGTAGAAAAAAAGCAGATCACAGACATGACACACAACTAAAGTCATTTCAAATGGCAACTTTCCGGCTTTAAGAAACACTATAAGAAATCAGGAAAAAAAATTGTGGCAGTCAGTAACGGTTACTTTTTTAGACCAAGCAGAGGGAAAAAATATGGACTCACTCAATTCTGAGGAAAAAATTATGGAATCACCCTGTAAATTTTCATCCCCAAAACTAACACCTGCATCAAATCAGATCTGCTCGTTAGTCTGCATCTAAAAAGGAGTGATCACACCTTGGAGAGCTGTTGCACCAAGTGGACTGACATGAATCATGGCTCCAACACAAGAGATGTCAATTGAAACAAAGGAGAGGATTATCAAACTCTTAAAAGAGGGTAAATCATCACGCAATGTTGCAAAAGATGTTGGTTGTTCACAGTCAGCTGTGTCTAAACTCTGGACCAAATACAAACAACATGGGAAGGTTGTTAAAGGCAAACATACTGGTAGACCAAGGAAGACATCAAAGCGTCAAGACAGAAAACTTAAAGCAATATGTCTCAAAAATCGAAAATGCACAACAAAACAAATGAGGAACAAATGGGAGGAAACTGGAGTCAACGTCTGTGACCGAACTGTAAAAAACCGCCTAAAGGAAATGGGATTTACATACAGAAAAGCTAAACGAAAGCCATCATTAACACCTAAACAGAAAAAAAACAAGGTTACAATGGGCTAAGGAAAAGCAATCGTGGACTGTGGATGACTGGATGAAAGTCATATTCAGTGATGAATCTGGAATCTGCATTGGGCAAGGTGATGATGCTGGAACTTTTGTTTGGTGCCGTTCCAATGAGATTTATAAAGATGACTGCCTGAAGAGAACATGTAAATTTCCACAGTCATTGATGATATGGGGCTGCATGTCAGGTAAAAGCACTGGGGAGATGGCTGTCATTACATCATCAATAAATGCACAAGTTTACGTTGATATTTTTGGACACTTTTCTTATCCCATCAATTGAAAGGATGTTTGGGGATGATGAAATCATTTTTCAAGATGATAATGCATCTTGCCATAGAGCAAAAACTGTGAAAACATTCCTTGCAAAAAGACACATAGGGTCAATGTCATGGCCTGCAAATAGTCCGGATCTTAATCCAATTGAAAATCGTTGGTGGAAGTTGAAGAAAATGGTCCATGACAAGGCTCCAACCTGCAAAGCTGATCTGGCAACAACAATCAGAGAAAGTTGGAGCCAGATTGATGAAGAGTACTGTTTGTCACTCATTAAGTCCATGCCTCAGAGACTGCAAGCTGTTATAAAAGCCAGAGGTGGTGCAACAAAATACTAGTGATGTGTTGGAGCGTTCTTTTGTTTTTCATGATTCCATAATTTTTTCCTCAGAATTGAGTGATTCCATATTTTTTTCCCTCTGCTTGGTCTAAAAAAGTAACTGTTACTGACTGCCACAATTTTTTTCCTGATTTCTTATTGTGTTTCTTAAAGCCAGAAAGTTGCCATTTGAAATGACTTTAGTTTTGTGTCATGTCTGTGATCTGCTTTTTTTCTACAAAATTAAACAACTGAATGAACATCCTCCGAGGCCAGTGATTCCATAATTTTCGCCAGGGGTTGTATATGCTACTCTGGAACCACCCCTAAATCCAAACAGTCCAACTATCAACCCCACTGAGGTCCTTAGTCTGGGTCTTATTAACATAATATCAATGTCCTCAAAATCACTGTTTATTTAATGATCTAAGTATGTATCACCACTTAGATATGATTGGGTTATGTGAAACCTGGCTTAAACCTACAGCTGTCCTCCCCTTAAATGAGGCCTGCCCACTGGTGTACACATTTAGTCACGTCCCTCATGATGTGAAGCAAGGTGGGTGTGTTGCTCTTATCTATAAATCGTTTAGTTTATTAGCTGTTGGGGGTCACAAATATAATTAGTTTGGACATCTGATTCTCCGCTTTGCCTTCGATGCTACATATTGCCAAGGTTCACAACAATAAAAATCAGCCCTAATACTTTGTCACTGTATATAGGCCCCCTGGCCCATACTCTTAGATGATTTTGGTGAGTTTATCTCTAACATGTCAACTACTGCAAATAACAGTCTGATTATTGGTGACTTCAACATTCATATAAATAAGCCTTGTGATCCCCTCTGCACGTCATTTATTGAAATTATAGATGTATTAGGATTCCAGCAACACATTCAGAATTCAACGCACATTAGTGGAAATACACTGGACTTGGTTCTCGCACGTGGTATTGCTGTCACAAATATTGACATCATGCCATTGATGCATCTTGCATCAATGGTTTCTGATCACTCACTTATTAGGTTTACAGTTTTGCTGCCGTGTTTAGTGGAACAACAACCTTATTGATCATTGCAGCAAAACAACTCCTCAACTATAACTGAACTCAAAGCTAGCCTGCCTGATATTTTAGCTTCACATGTGGAAAATGCCCAATTAGTAGACAGTCTTGTGGACAGTTTCAACTCAGTGCTCTAAACTACACTCAACACTCGACTATACTAAAATCACACTCCTCCAAAACACAGTCACCTTGGTTCATCGATTGCTTGTGTGACCTCAAGCATATGGCTAGAGGTCTAGAACGAAAAGTTCAAAATTAGAAGTATTCCACCTTGCGTGGTGCAATGCTATCTTAGACTTAAGCATGCACTACTGGCTACAAAGTGGGCCTATGACTCTGATTTGATCAACAAAAACAAGCATAACTCAAAGTTCTTGTTTGACAAAGTGGCAACACTTATTCATGGACATCCACCCGTAAGTCGCTCTCCTTTTACAGCACAAGACTTCTTGGATTACTTCGAGAAGAAAATAGATGACATTAGGTTAAACATATCCCAGCATGCCTTAACCCAGCCACTAAACCCTGCTATTGAGGCGGGTGCCATCACTGAGGTATTACCTAGAGTTACAGAATTTCATAGTATCTCACTAGGCATGCTGACGCAACATGTAACGTCTACAAAAAACACAACCTGCTTATTTGATCCTATACCAACAAAACTGTTTAAGGATCTGTGGCCCACTCTTGGGCCAACTGTGCTGGAAATTATTAATCTCTCATTAACTTCTGGATCTGTTCCTAAATGTTTCAAATCTGCAGTGATTAAACATTACTTAAGAAAGCTAATCTTGACCCTAGCGCATTGAAAAACTATAGGCCGATATCAAACCTCTCATTTTGCTCTAAAATTCTGGAAAAGGTGGTTTCACAGCAGCTTGTGGACCACCTTACTGAGAATAATCTGCAGTCCACTTTTAGAAAAGATCATTCCACAGAGACAGCTCTCACTAAAGTAGTGAATGATCTTCTGCTTGCAATGGATTCAGACACCACTACGGTTCTGGTGCTGTTAGATCTCAGTGCTACGTTTGATACTGTGGATCATAATATTCTACTCAATAGGCTGGAGAATCATTTCAGGCTTACTGTGAGTGCGCTTGCATGGTTGACATCATACCTGACCAGTCGTTCTCACTGTGTTTTGTACAGTAACACTACCTCTAACTTTAGTGACATGAAATTTGGGGTTCCATAAGGGTCTATCTTAGGCCCCCTGCTTTTCTCCCTTTATATAGCACCCCTTGGGCACATATTGTGACGTTTTGGGATTACCTTTTACTGCTATGCTGATGATACTCAGTTATACATGCCGATAACTGCTGGTAATCTCATCCACATAAAATCCTTAGAAGACTGCCTTGCATCAGTGAAAAGCTGGATGTGTAACAATTTCCTATTTTGAAACCCTGACAAGATTGAAATGATGGTTCTTGGTCCAGTGAGACATTGGCATCAATTTGACCAGCTAACGCTTAGCCTAGGCTCATGTGTCATACATCATACTGACAAAGTGAGGAACCTTGGTGTTATTTCTGATTCTACACTGTCCTTTGACATCAACATTAGCGATATTACAAGGACTGCTTTGTTCCACCTGTGAAATATCGTGACGATTCGTCCCATCCTGTGTATGGCTGATGCTGAGACCCTGATTCATGCTTTTGTTTCCTCTAGAATGGCCTACTGCAATGTTCTATTTTCTGGATTACCACAGTCCAGCATTAGGGGTCTCCAATTGGTTCAAAATGCTGCTGGCAGACTTTTGACAGGAAGCAGAAAGTTCGACCACATTATACCCATTTTGGCATCTCTTGACTGGCTTCCGGTCCCTGTGAGATCAGATTTTAAGGTTCTGTTATTAACCTATAAAATTTTTCACAGACTAGCACCTCAATACTTAGCTGACCTACTTAAACCCTATGTACCAGCCCAGGCTCTGCGTTCTCAGGGTACAGGACTACTTTGTATCCCTAGGGTGAACAAAAAAGTCTGCGGGTCACAGGGCTTTCTCTTATCGTGGCCCTGTTTTGTGGAATGATCTCCCTATATCAATAAAACAGTCAGATTCTGTAGAGACTTTCAAGTCCAGACTTAAGACACACTTATTTTCCCTTTCGTATGGCTAGCATACTGGCATAGTATGGTACTATGCTTTCTACCCTTTAAATTCATTTTATTAGGAAACGGAGCGGGCCGTGATCTCAACTTTATCTAAAGTCTTTTAATAAGGTCTTTTAGTGAAGCTTAGGGGTAGTGGCTGGCAATCACCTTATTATTTGTTCTGTTTATCTTATTGCTAAATGCTGATAAATTATACTGTATTGGTTGTCTTTCTGCCGGCTGATTTTGTTTTTTTTTCCTCTCTGTTTAAGGTGTGGCTCCATCCAGAGATGGGAGTGGGTGTTTTTCTTCTGCAGGCCTCCCGTCTTGTACACCAGCATGGACTCCTAAAATTTCCTGTATAATTTCCTGTATTGTCAACTGTGTTGGTAGCATGGCCGGTGGTCAAATTAGAGGTTCCCCCCTTTGAGTCTGGTCTGTTCGACGTTTCTTCCTCAAATCATCAGAAGGAGTTTTTTTTCTTACCACTGTCACCTGTGTGCTTGCTCTAGGGGTTGGTAAGGTTAGACCTTACTTGTGTGACGTGCACTGAGGCAACTTTGTTGTAATTTGATACTACATAAAATAAATAAATTGAAATTGAAAAATGAAGTAAGTAACTTTAGTGAATCTGGTCTGCAAATTTACAGTTCTTCCCAGTTCGAAACCATGTTGAGGTAAATAATGTGGCAAGAAGCAATATTAGCCTAGTCTATTACTCTATTAGAGTTTAAATTGTTCCCAAAACAGAATATACGAAGGGTGATTGGGGAGTTTTGAACCTAACCCACAAAAAGTATGGCATGGCTCTCTATCTTTTGGACTCTGAGAAACCAACACTTCTTAAGAATGTGTGAAGATCTGACTCACTGGGTGCAATGTTGAGAAATGTTGGTTTCTCAGAATGCCAACAATGGTGAACCAAGCCGTCCTTTTTCTGGGTCAGGCTCAAAACCTATCAGTCTCCCCTCGTAGTTTGCCGTAAGTTGTAACTCAAGTGTGGACAGTACAATGATACAGTACTCAAGTCAATTAAGTAATCTGTAATATATTATTCAGGTACTGAGCTGATATACTAGGCTCAAGAGACAACTGTGATGCAGACGCAGGAAACATTTCAGTATCTTAAAGTATTTCCGCACTGTTGTGCAATAATGTTGAAACAGTAATCAACCCTTTTGTTTCTAAGAATAAGCAAAAGTGAGGGTGAGTCAGCACAGATGATAAGGTGACTCTTCAGGATATGATCACCTACAATAGTCACAGATAACACAGTCATCCTTGCAACCAAGTATTTTACAGGAAACTTTTTGGGTCTAATTCTAGAAACTGTTTTTCATGGTATAAGAGACATTTAAAATGTACAGTTTGTGTAGTATCTCACAAAGCAGGGAAAATGTAGATGATATAGTATACAAATAATGAATGTTTTTGAGTGCAGTGGTAAGAATATTTGCATGAGTTGAAAGATTGTTTCCACTGCACGAGGGCTGGGGCGACCTGTTGACATACTAGATTAGATAGTGTAAACATTCATCAGAAAACAAGTAATTGTGCAAGATGTTGAGAAAAGCAAAAACAGAGCAAAGAAAGTGTGAAAGAAAACTGAATTCACTGAATTTTATTTTCAGAAAGTCATCTCTGCTCTCTCAAAAGCAAAATCAGAGATTTCAGACCTGACCTGACTGATGAGTCCAACTCTTCTACAAAAACAAAAATTTGACAGCAGGTTGTTTACCGTGAGACTGACTGAACAGGCATTTCATCTGTGCAGACACAGAAGAATCATTTAATGTGAATAGCTGTGTTTACACAGACTCTAACAACACATTTTTAATCAGAATGATTGAGAATCTGAGAAATCCAATCAGATCGACGAGGGTGATTCAATAGTTTGAAATCTGTTAGGTTGGAAAATATTATTAATTTAAAGGCCCAAACAGATTGTTCTACGCAAGCTGAACTTTCTGTGCACGCTCATCAAGGGTGATGACGTACTGTGAAGATTAAACATGCAAAAAGGCCTCAGATATTCCTATGAAGGGACAAGTGAAGTGAACACACTGATTTTAAAAGAGACATTAAAAACAATCTTTGCTTTATTTGAACGGCCAGAAACAAACGTGTTGTTCCGTAAAGTGTATGAACCACCAACCTCTGTTAGAGTCTGGTCGTAGGGAAAATGTGGGGGGGGGAAACCCACAATAACAATGGTGTATTATTCTGATTCACTTTTTATCAAGGAAAAAAAAAATCTTTTTGGCCGCAGTTTGAGCAGCAAAAACAACAACATGGTCCCATTGTTGAAATTAAATTGCTGTGGCATACTAGAACTGCTTTGTAAGCATGAAAAACTAGCCAATCCGATCGTACTGAGCCAGACCCTATGGATTCACCAATCAGGCTGATTTCATTCTGAACAGATTCCAAATTGACTTTACTTGTAGCTACATTGTGTAGGATTTAGTGTTGTCTGACAAGGAGGTTCTGGATTGCATTATACTGATCATGTTTTATTTGTTCCCATTCACATTTTTGCTTGTTTGGCAATGGGGTTACATGACCCTTGCGTTCTGCTGTGACAATCAACATGTATGCACGAGTGGTGGGCACAGTTCAGCTAATCTGATAACAAATAATTATCGAAGCTAAGGTTTCTGCTAGGGGATTAGCTCTTCAGATAAGTTTTAAAACCATCATCAGACCAATTATCTTCCGATAAATTTAGTTCCGATAACTTTTTTTTTTTTTTTGCTGGTAAAGTGAGCAAAGTTTAATGGTCAAAAACACTTGTAAACCCCAAAATCAAACATTTTACTCCGTCTGTTGTGTGTTTGTAGCAGACTACCACAAACGTTACAGTGAGTTTGATCATCCGCAAAACACAAAAACAAAACAGACTAATTTAACATTATTTTATTTCTTTGTGGTTGACAGTATAATTTAATCACCAAGAGTCTGTGGGGAGAGGAACTCTTACGGCGCAGCTGTGTACAGAGGGACTTTTCTTCACCGTTTAGACACTGTTTTGGATATATATAAAAAAGGACGTGGATTATTTCTTCAGATGAATCCCACTGAAACAAACAGGTAAGAATTTGTGTCTTTTTTTCTCCTGCCAATCAATGCATTAATGGCCGTATTTCGGTTGTTTAAACCACAGGGTTCAAAGTGTGTGAAAAAGGCAGCAGCTTTTTAGTTAGAAAATGATGGTGTATCTAATACTGACTAATCTAATACTGTGACTTCTAATACTGTGTTTTACTGCTTTTGAAAGATGACAACAGTGTTTGGGGTTTTATTTTTTTATTAATTCATTTTTCGTGCTTTCTTATGCGTTTGTGATCCTTGAATTTACTCAACAGTCCCTGCAGCGCTTAAAGTGAAACTGGTTTATCAGAAACCGACAGTGTAATCTGATGTGGCCGCATCCGAATCAATACTAAAAGTTATCGGTTATCTGTAATAAAGATGCATTTCTTAGCAGTTTATTGGTTTAGCGTCATAAAAGATAACTTTTGAGTTATCGGATTAATGGTTATCAAAGCTAACTTTTTGGTTAGCTGTGCCCACCACTGGTATGCTCTACCATTTCACAAAAATGAGGGTTCTCAAAGTTGTTATCCTGCGCAAGCAACCAGTAGACAGCATATAGGGAAGCAACTACTAATTCTTTGTCTTTTTACTCCAGTCTTCTGGCCACGCCAGAAAATGTGAAAGGCATGTTCCTTTTGGGCTAATGTATCAACATTGTAATTCAACATGGCAGCCTCCCAGATGGGGCCCGCTCCCATGTACATATAAAGGGATCATTCTAAGGTCATGAAGACACATTGTTGTAGACACTCATTGTTGTAGGTACATCCTACACATTGTAGCTTTAAGGCCTTTGAATAAATCATTGTATGTGGTAGAATGACAAACGTTTTCAAATAGTTTAGTGTGATAATATCTTTTGTACTTGCACTAGGTTTGAAATTTTTTTTTTAAATACAGACAATATAGACTTAGATTTGTATTGTCAAATTAATTAATCAACTAGTCAGCTGAGGTTTTTCATTAGTGAGTTCAACCCTAATTCTATTGTTCTGATAACCTCTCAGGTACTTAATACACTTCCAAAATTATTTCACTGAAATATTCAGATGTGCACAAAGGTCAGTGAGGTCTGATTTTCAAATTTGCATATGTGTGGGTTGTAGTGTAGGGGAAGGACGCAGGAGGGAAAGCTCCCAGTTGACCTTTTGCCATTCTTCTTGTTTTGTTTTTTTGGCCAGGTTTTTTTTTTTTTTTTTACCAAATATCCACCAAAATGGGTTAGCTTGACTTGTCTTGAAGTTTTATTTGCAAAATGAGCAACTCAAAGAATACCGACAAGTTTGCCTAAAGAAACCACAACTACAGTGCTCATTCCCATGGATCATCTGTCTGCAGAATTTGCAAAACAGAGGACGACACTTTGGGACAATGTGTTTTGAATCAAGAATCCATTAAACCATTGCAAGCCTCACTGGATGCACTACAGATGAGAGTAAACTCTTTTCAGAACCACTTCACCATCAACATTCTTCAAACACAAACTTGGGTATGTGTAAGCAAAGTTTCCTGGAATTCTAACAGATTTCTTCCCAAAACTATCACCATTCACTGGTGGCTGTCACTCAGTAAAACCCCCTGTGCATATACATCCTGTTAGGTTGTGGTTGGCTTCTCACGGGATAATCACCAACCCCACCAACCCATCTACAAGCATACATAGTCATCCTGGAGTGTGTCGCTCACCATCTAAAGTATCGGAATCATCGGGAACAAAATTTTGGACACTTCAAAATTTTGACGCCAATAGAAATCATTGGGAACCCGACCAGGTCACCGGCAAGCTCGCGGCAGCTTAACTGGCTGTCTGGAACGTCCCGGGAAGCCTGCTGCAAGCTGACAGCATTAGATTTGTACCAAAGACTGATACTGATACGGTGGCAAAATATTATATCCTGTGAATAGGTGTCACCTTTTGCAGCTTCGGATGCTGTTTCCTTCACGATTTTTACCTGTAACCCACCTGGAAACTAATGGGAACATGTGAACACTAGGCTTAAGTGTCTGAAAAACAGTAAACCTGTGGGACACATCAGCAGGCTTAAACTTTAAATAAACAATTCATCACTGATAACATCAATGACTTTGCTGTCATCCCCCTTTGCTTAAAAGATAAAACCTCTAACGTCTTGTACATTGTGGAGATTCTGTGTAACAATCTGCTTTTGAGGTCTGAGGAAGGAAATTCCACATTGTAGCTTTTAGCCTTCATTAGTCAAAGTGTAACAGCATCTGGCTTTGAGCATCTTACTGAGGTCTAAGACGTCATCTGTCTTGATGAGGTCTTCAGGTCTAGTCAGAGGGAGCTGGGTCTCAGGTTCTCCCTGAAGTTGAAGTGACAATGACCGCAGCATGAAAAACACACGGATGGCCTGCATAGAAAGAGAACACACAAAATCACACACGCAGTATCATAGTCGATCAGGGCTGCTGGCAGACCTGTTCAATTCATTTTGTGTTGAACACAAACAAAGGAGGAGCAATGTGGCCTCTTACTGTAGTTCTATTCTTGTTGACACCGGCTTTGCACAAATGCATTAAGAAACCTAACCATGGGAGGCATGGATAATGACTGCCACCTTACTCTGATCTCGGACTGGGTCCTAAGACATCTTACCTAAAAGTTATCATGCCGAATTAAAATAAATTCCACATGATCACTAAGTGGGCCAATGGCATGTTTAGGCACAACGTGAAGCACCAACAAACTCTATTGTTCATCTGAGCAAAGCTCTGTGGTTACCAACAGAGACAATCCCTCTCTGGACAGCTCGCACACTCACACACTCATCTTCAACCACTTAGTCCAATTAAGGGTTGCGGTGGGGCTGGAGCCAATCCCAGCAGTTCTCTAGAGGGCTGTAACCTGTAATTAATTTATTTTATAATGAAACAGAGAAAGTTCTTCAAGGCCAAAACAAAAACACTAACTGCTTTTCACTAAACATCTAGACTTATTCTCAGTTATATTTTAAGAGGGACAATAACTGAGTTTCTGTTACAGATTTCCACAAGAGTTAAGAGATACTTTCAATATCTCATGAAAACACAATTGTGAAATGACAGTGTTTCAGCTGAGTGACTGAATGTCACTGCTGGATTTGTCGTCTTATGATGACGAGCATTCCAGTGAGGCTCTCGTGTGGACCGTAATTCCAATAGTCATGGCAACGAGTATGAGAGAGAGAGAGAGAGAGAGCGAGCGAGCAAAAGAGAACTTTCCATCTCTTACTTCATTCACACATACTCCACGATACATTTCAGGATGTCATGTGACTTTTTCTGTACTTTATGTGACCTGTAATAGCAGAAAAAGTGTTTCTATTGCAGTTTAGCAAAATATGACTTCTTTTGCCACTCACTCATCACTCATCTTCAACTGCTTATCTGGGATCGGGTCACGGGGGGAACAGCTCGAGTAGGGGACCCCAGACTTCCCTTTCCCGGGCCACATTGACCACATCTGACTGGGGGATCCTGACGCGTTTCCAGACCAGTGTGGCGATATAATCTCTCCACCTAGTCCTGGGTCTTCCCCTGGGGACTCCTCCCAGATGGATGTGCCTGGAACACCTCCCTAGGGAGGCACCCAGGAGGGATCCTTACCAGATGCCCAAACAACCTCAAATGGCTCCTTTCAATGCGTTCCCCACGGATGACTGAGCTTCTCATCCTATTTCTAAGGGAGACACCAGCCACCCTCCTAAAAGCCCTGTCACACCTTGACAATTTAGCCAGCGTATGTCAATCTTATTAAAAAAACACTGGCATAAGTCCAATAAGTTAAGGGTAAGGTTTTTAAAAAAAATTTTATAAGTTAAGAGCACGTTGAAACACGCTGAAGCTCGCTGATGTACGTCCTTATAAGCTGACCTCCTCAAAAAATTTTGGGCATGCTGAAAATTTTCAATGAGTGGCAGCGTGTGTCCCACATATGCAGGACATAAGTTGTAGGCAAGTTAGGTGATTGTTGCACATGTGTCTTGTAATTTACTCATAACCATGACCCAACCCTCATGACCATAGGTGAGAGTAGGAACAAAGACTGACTAATAGATCGAGAGCTTTGGCTTTTGGCTCAGCTCCCTTTTCTTCACAACAGTACAGTAGAGCGAATGTAATACCGCCACTGCTGCGCCAATTCTCCAGCCAATCTCACGCTCCATTGTTCCCTCACTTGTGAACAAGACCTTGTGGTACTTGAACTCCTTCACTTGGGGCAAGACCGCATTCCGTACCTGCAGTAGGCAATCCATCGGTTTCCTGCTGAGAACCATGGCCTCAGATTTGAGGTGCTGATCCTCATCACATATCAGCTGTGAACCGATCCAGTGAGCGTTGGAGGTCACAGGCCGATGAAACCAACAGGACCACATCATCTGCAAAAAGCAGTGATGAGACCCTGAGCCCACCAATTTGAAAACCCTCCTCCCCCCGACTATGCCTCGATATCCTGTCCATGAATATCGCAAACAGCATTGGTGACAAGGCGCACCCCTGGTAGAGGACAACACCCACCGGAAACAAGTCTGACTTACTGCCAAGCACCCGAACACAGCTCTCGCTTTGTGAGTACAGAGATTGGATGGCCCTGAGAAGGAACCCCCTCATTCCATACTCCTGCAGCACCTCCCATAGTATCTCCCGGGGTACCCGATCATACGCCTTCTCCAAGTCCACAAAACACATGTAGACTGGATGGACATACTCCCAGGCACCATCCAGGATCCTTGTGAGAGTGAAGAGCTGGTCGGTTGTTCCACGACCAGGATGGAACCCACATTGTTCCTCTTCAATCAGAGGTTTGACTATTGGCCAAACCCTCCTTTCCGCAACCTGGAGTAGACTTTACCAGGGAGGCTGAGTTGTGTGATGCCTCGTAATTGGCACACACTCTCTGGTCCCCCTTTTTAAATATGGGGACCACCACCCCAGTTTGTCACTCCTTAGGCACTGTCCCAGACCTCAACGCAATGCTGAAGCGACGTCTCAAACAAGACAGTCCCTCCACACACAGAGCCTTCAGTATTCCTGGACGAATCTCATCAACCCTGGGGCCTTGCTACTGCAGAGTTGTTTGACTACCTCAGTGACTTCCACCAGGGAAATTGATAATAATCAATCAATAGTTCTTCAAAGTGTTCCTTCCAGCGGTGGATTACATCCTCATTTGAGGTCAACAGAGTCCCATCCTTACTATAGGCAGCTTGGATGGTTCCCCGTTTTCCCTTCCTGAGATGCCTCACGGCCCACCAGAAGCACCATGGTGCTGACCAAAAGTCATTCTACTTGGTTGATCCGAATTCCTGCTACACCTGCTGCTTTGCCTCTCGCACAGCAGAGGCCGCCGTCCTTCAGGCCTGTCAGTACCTTGCAACTACCTCCGGAGTCCCCCGAGATAACATATCCTGGAAGGACACCTTCAGTCGGAAGGCTTCCCTGACCACCGATGTCCACCACAGTGTTCGAGGATTGCCACCCCTTGAAGCACCTAAGACATTCAGGCCACAGCTCCCCACTGCAGCTTCAGCAATGGAAGCTTTGAACATTGCCCATTCAGGTTCAATTCCCCCAACCTCCACAGGGATGCCAGAAAAGCTCCACTGGAGGTGTGAGTTGAAGATCTGGCAGACAGTGGGCTCCTCGAGACGTTTCCGGTTCACCCGTACTATCCGTTTGTGCTAACCATGTCTGTCCAAAGTCCTCCGCCACCCTCTGATCCAACTCACCACCAGATGGTGATCAGCTCTGCCGCTCTATTCACCTGAGTGTCCAGAACATGCAGCCTCACATCAGATGATACGATCACAAAATCGATCTTCGGCCTAGAGCTCTGGTAACGTACAGTTAGGAGCATCCTTATGTTTGAACATGGTGTTTGTTATGGACAGTCTGTGACTAGTACAGAAGTCCAATCACAAACAACCATTCAGGTTTAGCTCAGAGAGGCTGTTCCTCCCAATCACGCCTCTCCAGGTGTCTCTGTCATTCTCCACATGTGCTTTGAAGTCCCCCAGCAGAACAACTGAGTCCCCCACCAGAGCCCCATACAGGACTCCACTCAGGGACTCCAAAAAGGCTGAATACTCTAAACTGCTGTTCAGCGCATACGCACAAACAACAGTTAGAGCTTTCCCCCCTCCACCCCATCTATCAGGTAAACTCAAACATAGCAGCGCTCAACTGGAGACTCGCGAGTATCCCCACACCCGCCCGTGCCTCACACCCTGGGCTACCTTTTTTTTTTTTTGCTATATTTTAGAGTTTTTAGCAAAATACACGTTTTTCCATCAGTCACATATTCAATTCTATACTTCAAATTGCGCATTTTGGAGGGTAATGTAGCCCAACCTACTGAGAAGTTCTTTGTTTTGGTCCAGATGCATCCAGTTTTCTCACAGAAAAACAGGAACAATTACAATGTTACTGAGTGTTTGTACAGACTAACCGTGGTGGTGTTTGTGATCTTGTAAGTACAATTACGCAAGTGGAAGTACAGCTTTGATTACTCTCTAAACCAAAAAAACAAAATATCCCAGCACTATTGCACCTTCCAATTAAGTGACTTGTCCCCTGCACCTTGTTGTTGACACCATTAGAACAGTTCATTTATTATCAACATGTGACTGGAGAATTATTAAAATAGTTTTAACTTTGAAATTTGATTTTTGTGACAAACTCTGGATTTCTAGATCTGTGGTATAAAATAAGACACACTACTTAAATTGACTTGTACTTTAAATAGTTTTGTTAGGTGATGGTCTCGTGGTTAAATGCTGGGCTTGAGACCAGAGGATCTTTGGTTCAAACCCCAGCCTGACCGGAAAATCACTCAGGGCCCTTGGGCAAGGTCCTTAATCCCCAAGTTGCTCAAGGTGTGTAGTGAGCGCCTTGCATGGCAGCACCCTGACATCGGTGTGCGAGTGTGTCTCTGTGAATAGGTAAATGTGAGGCATAATTGTAAAGCACTTTGAGCATCGGATGCAGATGGAAAAGCGCTATATAAATGCAGTCAATTTATTTATTTATTTTGTTTGTTCACCAACCCTGCGTGTCTTCTCCACGTCTCCACAGGGAAGTCTCTTAACGAAGTCGATGCCAGTCAGTGGGGTGCCAGTGGGAGGCAGGAGCACTGAGGCATCCATCATTAGGTACTCCACATTCAGGGGCTTACTCTGCAACATACACACAGGCATATTAAGCACCCATCCGTGTGCACCATCAAGTGAGCATAGGAATGTCATATAGCACACCGACCAATCACCCCCCCAAACACACACACACACACACACACACACACACACACACACACACACACACAGTAAGACCTTATACAGTCAAGTGCACAGAAATCAACTGTAGTCCAACTAACCGTCATGCTCCTGTATTCATCTTCAAACATGTCCAGAAAGATCTCCTCCCCCTGCAAAGACAAGCCATAGTTACAAACAGACATTAAGACATTTACAATGAACTGCAGTCAAAGATTGCACGACATTTTATAAAAAAAAAAAAAAAAAACAACATTTACATATCACATCAGGCACATGTTATACAATACACAGAGCTGATGACAGCAACAATAAAAATGATCAAATACATGCTGGAAAATAAATAAATAAGGTGGAATCAAAATAATTTAATGTAATGTCAGAAACAAATATAAAGATAGCAATTAAGTATTTAAAACAAAAAATCTAACAAAACTGAATAAATAAATACAAAATGACTGATATTATGAAAGATCCATTAAT
>NC_047118.1:66540962-66713462 GCF_902500255.1 Thalassophryne amazonica | reverse complement strand
ATAAACACCCAAACCGATGTTAGCTGGTGGTTCAGATTCGGAAAGTTTAACGCCCGGGCTGAATATGGGGGTTTCAGCGGAAACTATTTTAAGCAACTTATGTCATTTAAGTGTCACCAACTGGGTTAGGGGTCAGGGTTAGGGTTAGATACAGAACTGAACAGATACGCTCAAGCTCCAGTCACAACAACTGCATTATTCTAATTAGAACAAGGGGGGCACATGCTATATTTGTTTTTAACTATTTTTAATTTTTAGGTATATTTATTAATGTTTTTAAGCTGTTTGGGGTTTTTATTAAGTTGGGTATTTGTAATGTTAATTGATGTTTTAGAGGGACACTTGCAATGTGGGATAAGTGCAGTATGGGACAACGACAATGTGGGATCAGTGCAATACGAGTTATGTTTGTCTCTGAGCACCAACACATACTGTCAGACCTGACTTTATACTACACCACAAAAACACATTATTTCAAAAGGTCAGTGTCAGTGACTTTCGGAACAGAAAGTGAAATCTTTACTGACTGCTGTGAGGTGTAAACATTCCCAAAAACCATCAAAGGAATATGATACAAGACCTGACCGGCCTGTGAACGTGGCTGCTCTGTTACATAACTTCTGGGTTAAACGTCACTAGACATCTATTCCCATAAAGTGTCACGTTACTGGATAAATGTGTGATAAAGCTCCTCCTGCTATTACAATGACACTTGCTTGAGATTAGCTAAACCTTCAACAGAGTGAAGCAGGCAGACATTAAAGTCCTAAACCACATTTCATATCAAAACTAAAAAGGTCCCTACAACATGAGATTGGAAACGACTGCCTATCAAATTGACTGACAGGTCTTCACCACACACTTCAGACCACATTTGCCTGGTTCCAGTATTTCATTCATTCATTCATTGTCTTCTGCTTATCTGGGTCATGGTGGCAGGTGACCAAGCAGCGCTTCCCAAATTTCCCTATCTTGGGCAAGTCCTTGGGGGATCCTGAGGCGCTCCCAAGCAAGGTGGGAAATATAATCCCTCCAGTGTGCCCTTTGTCTTGCCCGGGGTCTCCTCTCAGTTGAATGGGCATGGAAGACCTCCTTAGGGAGACAAACGGGAGCATCTTCACTAGGGTTGGGTATCGAGAACCAGTTCTTTTCGGGTATCGTTAAGAAATGATTCGATCCACCGACATCAACAGCCTTTTTGCTTAACGATTCCCTTATCAGTCCTTCAGAGTGGGCCTTGTGTTTGGGGGTCTTTGCTGGGAAAATGATAATTTCTCTACATTGACTACAGACCCTGAAGCGGGTCTGTAATCAACCATTTCTGCAGCACGGCATTGCTTTGAACCTTGAATCAATGAAGCAATGCTTTGATTTTCTGCTTCATTGGTTCATTGTTTTATTTCGCTTTATCTTAATTTTTCCCTGCTAAAACCCTAAAGAAGGTATGTCTGTGAGCAATATTTACCTTTTTTATGTTAAACCGACCTGTTATGGTCTTCTGAAACAGTTGGCAGATGTATTTTATAACTTAAAAATGGAACCGATGCTATAACGCATTAGCATGTCTATGGCGTTTTCAATCTTAAAGTTAGCATTAAGGTGTTCACATCTCAGCGCGTTTGTGTGCATTTCTTTTCTGTATAATAATTAATGGCTCAACGTTTGTTGTCATAAAAGAGTCAAATGTATTAAAAATTGTAATTTTTTTATTTATATATTAATAATAATAATAATAATAATAATAGCAACAACAGCAATAATAGTAATAATAACTAATAATGCTACAATACAATTTTAGAGAAAGACAAAAAGAACCTGATAAAACAAAACAACAGAAAAGATAAAACCAATTAACAATGAACATAAATAAATAAATATAGAAATAAATAACTGCTTCCTATGAACACCTAGTGACTCTTACACCTCCATTTCATCCCTGTCTTAATTAAGTTTAATTACAATTTGTTTCGGTCAAACCATATTTTCAATTTGTTAATTTCTTCAGTGATTTCCTCCAGAACTATCTGCCAAGCTAGAAAACTGCTGCATCCTAGTAAGAGCAGAATACTACTGGAATGAATTTGAAAGAGGAAAGTTGTGTTTTTTCTCACCAAAATGGATGCTGCACTCACTGCAATTTATTGTCTGGAATAGCTCCAGATTGCATTTCAGAGCTTTTTGGATTCAAAAATTTTCATGCAGGTGGTGTTGAGGGGTAATTTTGGGTTTGAGCTTTGTTTGTTTTTCACCACTTTCATCCCTGAATATGTCAATCATGAGTCACTTTTGTGCAGATTAAAGTCACTAACTGGGACTCCTGTCTTGTTGCAAGAAGGAAACGAGAATCATTCTAGTTCTGTTCACACAGCTCCAAACGCTGCACGGCTCTCTGCAGAGTCAAGTTAGAATGATAGAGTCCAGTTGGAATTAATAAATTCAAAGCAAAACGCGGTTTAAATCAATTGACAACTTTTTCCAAATGTTGTAATACAAACGGCAATCGATCAAAAGATTTTTTTTCCCTCCCAAAATGAGAGGTTCTGCGCTGACATACAGCAGCCGGCTGAGTTCAGCTCAGAGGTACGGAGAGACATTCATGCCAAAATGTCTAAAAGGAAATGGTTTTGACAAAAACTACAGATTTTATTTATGTCCAGAGATCAAGGATCCAGTGACCAATTTAAAATGTTGACATAGAAAACCTGTAAAGCCTACTTTTAGTACACAGAAAGTTCACAAGAGGTATTGATAAGGAATCGGATCGATAAGTGGAATCGATAATAGCATCAATATCGAAAAAACCTTATCAATACCCATCCCTAATCTTCACCAGATACCTGAACCATCTCAGTTGGCTCCTTTCAATTCTAAGAAGCAGAGGCTCTACTCAGAGTCCCTCCCGGACATTTGAGCTTCTCATCCTGTCCCTGACTTTAAGTTCAGATATCCAAATCTCATTTCCATCACTTTGTATCCATGACTATGTCCTTTCGGTCATTACCAAAAGTTCATGACCACAGATGAGGACAGGAGCATAAATCGACGTAAATCAAGAGTCTCGCTTACTGGCTCAACTCTGTCTTCACTGTGGCAGTCCAGTACAGTGCCTGCAGAACTTCAGACACAGCCCCAACCCCTTTATATTGAGCTCACACTTCATCTTAGCCCCACTCATGAACAAGACTCTGAGATACTTGAACTTGGGGCAGTAACTCTCCCCTGACCCAGAGGGACAATCCACCTGTTTCCAACAGAAGACCACTGTCTCCATTTTGGATGTGCTGATCCTCATGCCAGTCACAATTGGCCACAAACATGCACAGTTCACACTGGAGGTCACTGTCCGATGAAGCCAAAAGAACCACATCATCTGCAAAAAGCAGAGACTTATTCTGAGGTAACCAAACTGGACACCCTCCAGTCCCTGACAGAAAATTGAAATCCTTGGTGACTATTCTTTTTTTTTCAAGAACACAGTATGTACTGAAATATTTTATATACAACCCCAATTCCAATGAAGTTAAGACGTTGTGTAAAATGTAAATAAAAACAGATTACAATGATTTGCAAATCCTCTTCAACCTATATTCAATTGAATACACCACAAGGACAAGATATTTAATGTTCAAACTGATAAACTATATTGTTTTTGTGCAAATATTTACCATTTTTAAAATGGATGCGTGCAACATGTTTCAAAAAAGCTGGGACAGTGGTATGTTTACCACTGTGTTACATCACCTTTCCTTCTAACATCACTCGATAAGTGTTTGGGAACTGAGGACACTAATTGCTAAAGCTCTGTAGGTGGAATTCCTTCCCATTCTTGCTTGATGTACGACTTCAGTTGTTCAACAGTATTTTGCGCTTCATAATGTGCCACACATTTTCAATGGGCGACAGGTCTGGACTGCAGGCAGGTCAGTCTAGTACCCGCACCCTTTTACTACAAAGCCACGCTGTTGTAACACGTGCAGAATGTGGCTTGGCACTGTCTTAAGCCAAGCAGGGACGACCCTGAAAAAGATGTTGCTTGGATGGCAGCATGTGTTGCTCCAAAACCTGGATGTACCTTCCAGCATTGATGGTGCCATCACAGATGTGTAAGTTGCCCATGCCATGGGCACTAGCACACCCCCATACCATCACAGATGCCGGCTTTTGAACTTTGCGCTGGTAACAATCTGGATGGTCTTTTTCCTCTTTTGTCCGGAGGACATGACGTCCATGATTTCCATAAACAATTTGAAATGTGGACTCATCAGATCACAGTACACTTTTACACTTTGCGCCTGTCCATTTCAAATAAGCTCAGGCCCAGAGAAGGCAGCGGCGTTTCTGGATGTTGTTGATGTATGGCTTTCGCTTTGCATGGGAGTTTTAAGTTGCACTTGTAGATGTAGTAACGAACTGTGTTAACTGACAATGATTTTCTGAAGTGGATTCAGGTGTCTTTCAGAGTATGTATTTCTAGCTACTTTCTTTGTGCTTTTTCAATCTTAGCTCAATTGGCTGCAGGCTGAGCTTGAGGCAACTAAAAGTGGGGCCCCAAGGTAAAGCTGTGATTTTGGATCAAAACAGCTGTGGATCTGCCTTGTATTTTTAAGTGGCACTCTGGCTTATTTTATTTTTATCAGTTATATCAGGGGGCGCACAAGTTATAGATGTGGAAGAAATTATTTATAATCTGGTATAGAATTTTATTTATTTATTTTTTTTTAAGGGTTGACTGGAGTGAGATATGCCCTTTAAAATCTGGATTTTGTACTTGTACCAGAGCCAAGACATCTGTGCATCTATATATTAAAAGCCAAGTGGCCTCTGTGTACGTGTATGCGTGCGTGTGTATGACTTCGATCACGGAGAAACTGGAGAGACCTGACATCTGCCATTTGGTACGCTTATGTATTTGGGGTCAAGGATGAATGCAGCAAAAACGGAAAGTTTATAGGACTAATATTTTTGGAGAAATTAGGGATATCAGGTAACAACAGTGAACAATGGAGGTTGATACCACCATTAATCAGTCCCTGGTAACCAGACAAGCAAAGGAAATATCTCAACCTTGCCAGTTGTAAAACATGACATCAACTAAATATGCCAAATAATAAGTACAATTAGTCACAAAACTTTCTAATTTTAATTTCCTGCACTTTCAGTTAAAATAATTATAGAAACTTTGCATAATTTATTACCACCCTTGAAAAAAATCAGCTACCTATTTTATAAACACTACCCGATCTAGAACCCGTGGATCCCCACGGGCAACGCGCTAATTTACAGTTTATTTTTGTATGGTTTCATCATGCTAAATGCTGTTATTGTTTTTATTAATGGCATAAAATACAAGTGTTAGTCTAAACGGGATGTTTTATTTTGTAAACTGACCTGATTCCATTTGTATGTTTGCTCCCTTTCTGGCATCACCAAATGTAACTGTGAGAAACTGATTTTCACATAAAATTTTATATAATATCACAAATATTGTAATTAATTTTTTAGTTTGTTGTTTATAATTATGGCATGATTTTATCTCATTTTATTTACGGTTTTGAATTTGGAGTTTCAATTTAGATTCATCTTTAAGTTTTACTTTTTCAGATAGATTGATTTATTTATTTTACTATTATTATTAATTTCCTGACAATCCCTAATTTGAAAGTATTTAATCATAATGTGGCAAAACTCTCAATGTTGTACTTCAGCAGCAGAATTACTGCTGTGATTGAGAAGAAGGTTCATTTATATTAAACTGTGAGGGAGTTGAGAAATTCAGAAAGCAGAAACCCACAAAGGTATTAGTCATATGAGGTAACACATGGCAAATTATTTTTAAAAGGCCAGGTTTCAATTCAGTTTCATGTTCAGTAAAATCAGAAGAATGATTTCCTCAAACAGTAACCACACCTCCTTCCTGGAACCCAACATAAAGGAGGAATAGAAGAAGAGAAAAAAGGGAAGGTGGGTGAGATTACCCTAAATTGAAGGAAGAGGAAATATTCATTTCACAGAAGGACAAGTGTCACAATAAGAGTGTTGCATGAGCCAGACAGGAAGAGGAGATGTTGAACTAAAGGAGTGGCAGGACATTTGATAATGTGATGGTGAAAGACAGGCGGGAGAATTGGGGGGGTTACTAATATCGCAAACAGCACACCACCAGCTGACAAATGTCATAAATCATAACCCCCAGAAGGAGAATTACTGAGAAAGGTTACAATTACCAGGAAGTGATGAAGTGGAAAGACTGTACTGAATCACTGGAATGACAAAACACATCTAGATGCCTCAAGAATGACATTTTCCAAGGACTCAAGTACGAATTTTTCAGTTTGGTTCATTTCCATGTTCAGCAACATCTCTACAGGGATCAAATCACTCAATGATTCCACATAGGTTCAGTTCAAACATGTCCTCCATGAAGGTGGAGAAGATAAAAAAAAAAAAAAAAATCTTTAAACCTTAGAGCACTAAAGACGTGCCTCTGTGTTCTGGTCTGCTTTTTGTCATACTTCTATTAATACTTGTAGATCAATGACAGAATGTAACTGAGACTTTGTTCGACCAAGGAACAACTTCTTTGTAAACATGTGCATCTTGCTTGGACACTATCTTTGAATCCTTAGAGGCCCAGAGAAGGCCACATGTTCAATGCTCCTCAGCTCAGGCAGAGTGCAACACTGTATGTTTGTGTGATGCAGCTTGTGTCCGTTTGAGATTTTCACTGGCACAAGACAAAATGAAACCCTCAAAATACTTTCAACTACTAGAAACCACTTAATTTTTGTAAGGAAATTGTCGTGGAAACACACATGGAGGAATGCCTTTTTCACATAGACATTTACAGTGAAACATCAGTGACCTATGGATGATATGACATGTAAGATAGAAGACCTTCAGCTGACTTATAAAGTGCTTTTGTTTTAAAAATATGTTTGTCGTGAAATATACAAACAGCCCCAACCCTGGACGTTTGCTCCAGATGTGTCCTACATGGAACAAAACATACTTTGTTTGTCTCTGTGTCTGATGAAAGTGACTGTACTTTAGGCCTACTATTTCACAACGACCATAAATGCTTCTATATTAGTTATTATGGTGTAAAAGTGAACATCAGTGAAGGATATGAATGGGTCTTTTGTTGCTCAAAAGACCAAATCCTGCAATCTGTGAATATGTGTTGATCCAGTAGCATTAGGCTGCGACCCAGTTTGTGATTTCTCTAAAAAAATAAATAAAACAAAAAAGCTGTAACTTTAGATGTATGATGACTAACCCCTCCCCGAGAACACAAAGGCATAAGTCACCAAGCTTCCTGTCCCACCCATTCTGATAAACCGGGTCTTGCCAAACAGAATGTGATCTGAGCCTAAAAGAACTCAACGGTAATCCGGCTTCACTCCTGTCTCTCTCATTCTCACACACTGTACAGTACGACATCCCAGTGTGTCACTGAGCAAATGATGACAGCTGTCCTATCCACCGTAAGTAAACAGGACTGTAATAGAGCTCAAGAACCTGAATGTGAAAAGCCAGGATCAAAGTCATAGTTATTACTGCATATTGTAGCTTTATTTTACCCCTCACTTTTTGTTGTTTATGTGTTTACCACAATATCCCCCAAACCATAAGCACATGGTAGCTCCCTGTACAAGTACTTACAGATATGACATATCAGAAAATTACTACTTATTATTGGAAATGAGTCTAGATATTTTTAGTGTTTAAAAGCTCATGAAACATTTTCTCAGATGACTGATGACTTTAAAAGGTGGATTTGGCACCACTGAGCTCTTTGAACACTTTGGATCTTTTTGAAACATAACCAATTCATAACTGCTTCAAATTTGACCTGAAATTTCTTTCTTTTGCTACTGACATGTCTGCTGATCAATTCCTCTCTATTGTGAGTTACTTTGGATAAAAACATCCAACTAATCCATTAATGTCAATTTAACTGTTGTCTAAAGATTAAAATGAGTGTGTGATGCACCTCTAGGCAGGCCAAGTGGACGTCTTTGATTATGCAACAGCTTTCAGACAGCACAGACTGCTTCAGCAAAAGGCAGTTCAGCTCCAAGGTGGCCAGACGCACTTTACTGTCTGCACACACACAGACGCAAAAACATCAGAATTCATTGTTTCCACATTGGTTAAAGAACGCAAAGCTTTCAAGAAACAAGGTGCAAAGAACAAAAGCAACACTCAGACAAAACTAAAGCAACGTATCACCACTCGCTGCATGTAAACTTTAAAGACAAGTGTCAGAATTTATAACTTGCTCTTCGGTGGACAGATTCCAGAAGCCAGAAGTATTCTTACTAGAACTAGATGTTATAATCTCTTTATGAATCAAAAAGAGGAAAAAAATATTGCCATAAGATATTTCAAGCTCAGGTCCTCCACCAGAGGCCTGAGAGTTTGTGGGTTTGGCGCAATATCTTAGATGTTCTTGACTGCACTCTTCTGGACAGAGACCTCTGATGTTGTGCCTGGAATCTGCTGGAGCCACTCTTCTAGTTTGGGAGTTACAGCTTCTAGTGTTCCTAATTACCACTGAGACCACTTTGGACTTTACCTCCCACATCATTTGTTTGTTGAGGAATATAAAAGTGCATGTTTACTCGCTCTGACTGAGACATGGCTTAAAGATCATGACATACAGTCTGATCTGGAAATTGATGGCTTTGGGACTCCCTACCGGCTCGATAGAGATTCATCGGTGACAGGCAAGTCACTCGGTGGCGGAGTGTGCCTTTATGTAAACCATAAATGGTGTAACACGGTGGTAGTGAGAGAAGCACAGTGCACCCCAGACATAGAACTCTTGGCACTATCACTTCGATCACTTCTATCTGCCTCAAGAATTTCTTCAACTTTTTGTGATTGTTGTATATATTCACCCTAAAGCTAATGCAGACTGGCAACTTTAGCACTCAGGAAAACAGTGCAGCAGCTACAGCAGATATCGCCGGACGCTCCTATGCTTGTAATGGGCGACTTTAATAACTGTAGAACCGGCTTTCAACAGTACGTCACATGTCCTACCCGCAATCACAAGTGCTTGGATTTGTGTTTCGGCTCCATAAAAGGGGCATATAAATCCTTTATTCGTGCCCCACTCGGCCTGTCCGACCACAACACTGTGTATTTGGTTCCGTCCTACAAAGCAGTCCTGAAGGAACAAAAGACGGAACAAAGATTAGTTCCATCCAGCGCCTCCAGGACTGTTATAGTTGCACTGATTGGGCTATGTTTGAGAACGCGTGTAATAATTTAGATGAACTGACTGACACTGTGTGCTCCTATCTGACGTTTTGTGAGGAACTTATCATTCCAAGAAAATCTGTTAGAATTTATCCAAATAATAAGCCTTGAGTCTCTAAAGCAGTGAAAACTGCCATTAACAAGAGGAATACGAGGTCTGTCCAAAAAGTATCAGACCTTTTTATTTTTTGCAAAAACCATATGGATTTGAATCACGTGTGATTGCATCAGCCAAGCTTGAACCTTCATGCCCATGCGTGAGTTTTTTTCACGCCTGTCGGTTGCGTCATTCACCTGTGAGCAGGCTTTGTGTGAGCACTGGTCCACCCCTCTCGTCGTTTTTTTATTGCGAATAAATGTCTGAACGATTTGGAGCTTTGCTGCATCAATTTTTTTCCAGAAACTGTGAGAGACTTCCAGGTGGACACCGTTCAGAAAATTAATATGGCTTTCAGGGACGATTTTGTGGGGATTACACAGATTAAGGAGTGTTACTGCCGCTTTAAGGACGGCCCACAACTGCTGAGAGCACGCCGCGCTCCCAGTGGAATGTGCCGTTCATTTCCAAACTGGACGCTGTGTTTTATCCGGGACGTCCTCTAAATAGCACAGGAATTGTTGAAGACGTGGACATCAGCACTTTTTCGGCACATTGAGACAGACGTGCGGAGGACGGCACATTCCACTGTTACAGGAGTTTTTGTCATGGAAAGTGGAGCGGAGGAATTCCGCGCGTCGCGGTGGAGCCGCATGGCGCAAAGCAACGCCGTGATGAAGCCTCAGAGGACATGTTCTGGCATGTCCAGGCTCATCCACAATTTCTTGGTTAGTCACACGACTGAAAACCCACCGACAGCCGTCTGAAAGCCATCTCAAAGCCGTCCTGTGAGACCAACACGGAGGTGGTTTTGTCCCGCGCCATGAACGGCACGGTGGCGCATCCGTCCGCTTTTCTTTCCATGAACAAAAACTCCTTTAACAGCGGAATGTGCCGAAAAAGTGCTGATGTCCACACCTTTTTCCTTTTTTTGTGGAAGTCAGACGACATCTCGGATCAACAAAGCCTTCACGTTGGAAATGATCTGGTTGATTCAGCCTGTTGATCGGCGCTGGGAGCGCGGCGCGCTCTCAGCAGTTGTGGGCCGTCCTTAAAGTGGCAGTAACACTCCTTAATCTGCGTAATCCCCACAAAATCGTCCCTGAAAGCCATAATAATTTTCCGAACGGTGTCCACCTGGAGGTCTCTCACAGTTTCTGGAAAAAAATTGATGCCGCAAAGCTCCAAATTGTTCAGACATTTATTCGCAATAAAAAAACGACGAGAGGGGTGGACCAGTGCTCACAGGCGAATGACGCAACCGACAGGCGTGAAAAAACTCATGCATGCGCACGAAGGTTCAAGCTTGGCTGATGCAATCACACGTGATTCAAATCCATATGGTTTTTGCAAAAAATACAAACGTCCGATACTTTTTGGACAGACCTCGTATTTGTTTTTACCAGGGGGACATGTCACAGTACAATGAGCTAAAGAAGGAGATCAGAAGGGAACTTAAAGTGTCCAAAACTAGATACAAAGACAAGATTGAAAATTTATTGAGTTCAGAAAACTCCCGCCCAGCCTGGCAAGGTGTCAAGTCTATGATGGGGATGCAAACCTCCAGTGCCCCCATTACTTGTTATAACAAGTCTGATTTGGTGCTGGCAAATGAACTGAATGTTTTTTATAATCGTTTTGATGTTTTTGATTTTAAAAGGAACTTGCCTAGGCCCATTAATAGTAAGCTCCAAATGATTAATGTTGAGGCTGGTAAACTAACTGGCATTTTCAGGAGAGTGAAGGACAGAAAAAGCGCTGGTCCAGATGGTATAAGTGGACGCATCCTAAAAAATTGTACTGAACAATTAGCTGAGATCTTCTCCTTTATTTTTCAACAATCTCTTTACCATCAATTATTGTTCCTGTACCAAAGAACAAACTGTCAAAGTCGAATAACGACTACAGGCCTGTAGCTCTGACATCTATAGTTTTGAAAAGCTTTGAAAAAATTGTCCAGTCTGAACTTTTGAGCCAGGTGGTGGATAGGCTAGACCCTCTACAATTTGCTTATAGGTCTGGCAGAGGGGTTGCCGATGCCTTGGGAACGTTGCTTCATTTTATTTCCTCTCATCTGGAGAGCCCTAACTCTTTTGCTCGAATGGTCTTTGTTGATTTTTCATCTGCATTTAGCTGTATTCAGGCACACATTTTGGCGCAGAGACTGTCCAGCTATAATATAGGACACAACCTTGTCTGCCGGCTGACAGACTTTCTCACAGACAGACCACAGCGTGTTAGGGTCAACAATATTCTGTCAGATGTCCTCTTGTCCTCCACAAGGTCTCAAGGGTGTGTCCTTTTGCCTCTCCTCTTTGTCCTGTACACTGATGAGTGCAGAAGTCAGCATGACGGCCGATATATCTTGAAATTTGCGGATGACACTGTGACTGTCTCTCTTTTGAAGGGCACGGACACTGAGCACGGTTTGGCTCAGAGCCGGTGGAAGTGGTGCACCAGTACAAATATTTGGGAACAATTATTGATGACAAACTGACTTTCGAGGCTCAAGTTGATGCCCTCTGTTCCAAGGCCCATCAGCGCATGCACTTTTATCGGAAACTGCGGAATTTTAATGTTGAGAAGACTTTTATGTGAATGTTTTATTCATGTTTTACTGAGTCTATTTTAACATTTTCTTTTATATGTTGGTTTGGTGCTCTTTCTATGAAGAATAAAAAGCACCTGCAAAGCATTGTGCACACCTGTGGCAAAATTGCAGGATGCACTTTTAATGACCTGCAGAATGTGTACAGGACACATCTTTTGAAAAGGGCGAGACAGATCTCCTCAGACCCCAGCCATCCTATACGTATGGGCTGAGTTCACACTGCTGCCGTCCGGCCGCAGGTTCACTGTCCCCAAGTGTAGAACCAACAGATTTAAAAATTCTTTTATTCCGGTTGCAGTTCGTGTTTTAAACCAGTCTTTGTAACTGTTGTTCATCTTTTTAATTGTCTATTTATTGTGTTATTGTTTTACTGGATGTGTGAATTGGTGTGTATTTTTGCTGCTGCTGAAAACCAAATTGCCCCCTTGGGGATAATAAAGACACCTTGAACCTTGAACATCTGCTCCACTTGCGCCTTCAACCCTTGGTACTTCTTGATTTTCTTCTGCTCCTTCTTTCTGATGTTGCTGTCAGCTGCCACATCAAGCACAACTTTTTTTTCTCTTGTCAACCATCACTATGTCTGGTTGGTTGGCCAGCAGCTGCTTGGCTGTCTGGAATTTGAAGTCTTAGCCCTGTCATTTTCAACCACCAGTAGTGCCTCCCATTGGGACTTCTAATCCGTATGCGGCACAGATTAATTTGTACACTATTCCCAACTCTTGGTTGTGCCTCTCAGTGGAAGGATTCAATCAAAAAGTCACACTTTCCATGACCAGACAGTCCCCAAAAGATTGCTTGTACCAATTTCAGAAAATTCCATGAATGGTTTCTCAGGAAATTATGGGATGGTGCACCATGTGTGCATTGTGATTACATTCATCCTGTGCACCTTTGGCCAAAGACCTTAAAACAAAAAAAAAGTTGTGATCTTGAATTCCTAAGATTGGATTGCTCATTAAAACAAACACAAAACTTGTTTAAAACGTTGGTCGATGCTCCACCCAGCTGTAAAAATGGCTACTGGCCTTGGCTGGGGAAGCAAATGTGAAGTCTCATTGCAAAGCGCTTTGCAAGATGGAAAAGCACTTATAGAAATGCAGTCCTCCTTCATATGTTCTACCTGGCTGTGCTGCCTGGCTCATGACTCTGATGAGCCTCTCCACCAGCACCAGGCTGTAGGAACTCCTCTCCTGGTCAGGAACCGGTAACTGAAGACGCTCTAACAGATCTCGTTTTATACCTGCAGACAACATATAAGAGAAGTGTGCATAAGAAAATCTGACAAAAGACAGGAAGAATTTCAAGCAGATACATGCAGTACAGAGCACATCTTAACTTAGAATACCACAAACTCCAGCATCCTATCATTTCAAATGTGACTACTGGCGCATTTTCTGGGTATGTTGTGATGGTTGGAGGTGGATCAGAGTTGGGGTGAGAAATTCAATGGCTGATGTGGCATCAATAAAGTCATTGATTTATTAGTGTGATCTCCAGGGTTTCTAAAGCTTAGGAAAAAAGATTTAAGAATTTGTAAGACTTTCTTTTAATGGCAGTTGAAATTAAATTTAAGGACAACACTACAATAAAAACAATTTAAATGCCTGAGGGTTAGGGACAGACTTGCGCAAATATTTACTGTAAGATAGAACATGGTTACTGGTTTAAGCCATGCTGCAAAATCTTCCCTGAAAAGCCCATTTTCATTAAATTTACACTTCCACATCACGTAAGCTTGTTAGCTTGTTGAAAGTATCTTTGCTCTGAGCATTCAGGCAACAAACAAATAGATTTCTTGGTTCTATATGGCTATGGATAGTGCTACCAGAGGCTTTCACTGAATTATTTAAAAAAAAAAAATTTAATCCAGTTTTAGAGAATGCACACTTCGCAGCCTCGCTGGAAAAACCTATTCGAGGGTACAAGAGAGGCGACTTGGAGCAATGTTGGTTCTGGCCTCAATGAAGAATACAGGAGAAGGTCTTTACCCAACTCCTGGGGGTGACAACCCATTAGTCCCGTTGGCCAACAGTGCTAACATAAATTAAATCAAACAAATATTTCACTTCATGGATATACTACTGGACAGAGTTCTTAGATGGCCTGTATGTACAACTAGCTGTACATCAATCTTTTTTATCTCAGACATTTGTAATAAATTGCACAGAAAGTGCAGAAACAGTCGATTCACAGCAACGAGCTGCCATTGCAAGCTGTCTGTGCGGACATCATGGCTCGGGCAGAATACAGCACTGTGATTGGTTGACCTTGAGGGCAGAATATGGTGCTATAATTAGTGAAACTCTTCTTTTTTTGCTTTTCAATAGGCCAAGAACTATATTTTTGGGGTGGGGGTACTGTTGATTGACAAATCTACCAGAGTTCTTTGATATTAAAATGTGTGCCTGGTACACAAAATACGTACAGCTTGGAAGGTCTGGCACAGTCTGATTAATGACTCATGGCCATATTATGTGCCATCATACATATCATAAAATGCAGTGAAAACACCAACAGTTTGACAGATTGCGATTAACATATATACATACTCTGATGTAAAACATTCTCCCATAGCCGATTTCTAGGACACAAATGCACACTTATGTAGTGCAAAATAAATAAATAAATAAAAATACAATTGGATACCCAAGCAGGGCATACTATAATGTGTCATCTATGATAAGAGTGGCATTGCAGAACGTAGTAACCAATCAGGAACATTTTGAACATGTTAAAAAAATCATGATGTGACACATCATGATCCACCAAAGTGAATAATCAAATATAATCTGTGTAGATTAAGGGAAAATCCATCTTATACTTTAATTTTAAGGACAGCTTAGTTTTTTTTTATTATTTCACTACTGCACATTGAAATACATTTTTTCTGCTTGAATGTGGATTTGGCTGTGCAGTCACTGAGATGCAGGTTATAATTAAAGGCTAAAATTAAAATACAATGCAGACTGTTTTATCTGTGAAATGAGTGATGAGCGATTTCATAGCAGTGGGGTGAAAATGACTATAGATATAGCAGCTGAGCGCAGTGATATAGAGTGTGTGCGTGTGTGTATGCACATGTGCAGGGCAATATGTTCAAGGACTCACTGTTTGCTGACCTCTGAAATACATGTCCATAATCCAAAGAAAGACATGCCACAATCTTCAGCAGCAGACGTTTTCCAGATGTTAACAGAAACATTTTAGCTTTGTAGTGATGTCTAGTTATAACCAGGGGTGCCTAAAAGGGGAGAAAGGATTCTAGGGAACCATAATTGGCAGGAGCCCACAGAGGCCCCTGATACAATTATAATACTGACAAACTAATATGGGGGGTGGCCCAGTAAGATTTCTTTTCATGGGGTCCAAAATCCTTGGTGGCACTCCTGGTTATAACCACAGACTTTAGCACATAGAGTGCACACAGTACCATTGTGAGCATGCCAAATAGCACCCATGTCATGGGGCTGTGTTTAATGTCACATGTCATCTGCACTAACCTGATGTATAATTGTGTATAATACCTGGGCTCGACAATAGCACTGGTCCGATGGCCCGGCGGCCTTTTTTACATGTTCCGGGCCACCACGGGCCAGTGAAGTTCATATTTCACTGGTCCGTATGGGCCAGTAAGAATTAAAATCGCTTTGGGCAGATTTATTAGTCTAATGCCGCGTTCACACCGGGCGCGATCAGATGCTACAAATTCGCGGGGGTCGCGTGGCAACGGACGCGCCTCCTTCACCCGGTGTGTCGCTCTGCTTTTGCTGCGAAAATTCGCCCCGGTGCGTCATCAAATAGGAGGAGCTTCCATTCAGCTCGCCGGCTCCGGTTGTCAGTCAAGTTAACATGACGGACCTTGATCACACGGAGCGAGTTGTTGTGGAAAGCTGACAAACGTCATGAGACATTCACAATTCCGGCAGTATCATTATTTGCTGCAGGAGCTGCGTCTGGATGATGGCTGCTTTCAGCGGTCCTTCTGCCTCTGCAGGACCCAACTTGAGGACCAACTGTCCCGTTCACGCGCGCACATGTAAACAATTAAAAAAAAAAAGAAAAAAAAAGAAAAACAAACTCCGCTCCCGCTGCTGTGGGGCTGCTGCTCCTCCAAAAACTCTTGTCATAGTTGTGAAATAAATGACAAAAGAGACATACGTCCTGCTCACAGGCTGCTACCAGAGACATGTTGCACCACTTCGCAATGTTGGGAACATTGCCGAAGTGCAGACAAACTTCGTCTGCAGGCGCATCTTCTGATGTGGCGCAAATTTCGCTTCAACATCGACGCGTCATTTTCGCTTAAGCAAGATCGAGCGCCGTGAATATTATGAATTTCTTGAAACCTCCTGCCCCTGGGCAGAAACCAGGAAAGCAAAGGAAAGAACAGCTATCACCCTCAAAACAAGCACAGAAGAGGAAGGCTGCTGATGCTGAATATGAGAAGAAAAGGGTGAGGAAAACTTGGCAAACTTCCTGGAAGAAAAGACGGCCATGGCTGGAGCGTGATGAGGAGAGTGAGGTTGTCTTCTGTGGAACTTGTAGGGCCATGCCAGAATATGCTAACAAGTAAGTATAAATATACCATGTCCTGGTAGACAATGTGGTATGATTTCATACGCCAGTTTAAAAGTCTAATCAGTATGCCCTTGTGGAAACCCCACGGTGACAACATTAGCAAGGGAACTTGGTTTATGAAATTTAACATATTAATTTTGTAAATGATCAAGAAATAAATTTATTTTTGTATTAATGTCTGAGTGTTGAAAAAATTCCTATCAGTTACCTACCGACATTTTTTTCAAAGTTTACTCACTTTAAGGTTTTTATCATGTAGTATAAGAATTTTGTGTTTGTTTTCAAGTGTTTTTACATTAAGGAAACCCAATTCTAATGTCTGAGTGTTGATTTAAAAAATTCTTATCAGTTACCCCCCGGTTCGGCACAGGCGTGAAAGTATGGGCCAGTGATATTTTCATCCGGGCCAGTAACTTTCAGATTCTACTGGCCCTGTGGGCCAGTGCATAAATTGCCTTATTGTCAAGCCCTGAATACTATGGCACATAATTTGAGACTGCTGTTGTGGATAACTGAACCTGATTTCCTCATTTTTGGAATCGAGATGACAATCAGGGCAGAAAATCAGCAATGGGTGACTGCACTTAACCAGTCTGTCCTGTGACATTACATGCAACATGTTCTTGAGTCACTAATATGAGACAACACAACAAAAATGAATTTACATGTGTATAATGAAACAGAAAATGTCAGCGAGTCTAACCTCTGCTGTGCGAGACGGCATAAAGCAGACAGAGGACGAACAAGGCGTGGTAGTCGTCATCAGTGCAGTCTAGAGCGCTGTAAACCATGTCTAAGAACGGCCTGCAGAGAGATGTACCAATAATCAGATATCATCAGTCTGTCTTTGTCTTCATTCAGTTTCCACATCTTAGCAACTCACAGTGATATCCAACATATTCTGCCCTCAAATATGATGCCAATTTACCTTCTTACAGATGAAATGCCAAATGTTCTACAATAGTCTGGAAGGGAAACTGTAGAATTTGGGACTGACAATCTTAAACTCCCATATGAGTATCTTGTGCCCCCTTGCGGAGCTTCTAACCCAGGTTGGAAAGCACTGGTCTAACTAATCTGTTCTGTGTGTACCTGCTCCTGTGTGCGTGTCCCCGGGTGGCGGCGGCTGCTGCCGTTTTTTCCTCATCTGTAATGTTCTGTTCCGTCAGCTCGGACACTTTACACTTCTCCATCACCACCATCTCAATCTCTGAAGACACACAAACACATTTTGTACATAATATGAAATCCCCCCCACCCCCACCCCAAAAAAGCAACAACAACACAAAAATAAAACATTTTTATCCACATTCATGGAATGTGGAAACACAAAGACTTTCTGCCATTCTCTGATCTGCCCACAGCTGACTGGATAGTTCTGGAATCTACAAATTTGTGATTGGCTGAACTTGGCTGATTGGTTATCTAACTTGGGTAGATCAAAAAAGGACAAAAAACATTAAAAGTTCCTGAAGATCAAGACAGAGAATTAATGATGCCAGAAAGAAGGGTGTCTTTTCTTACTAGGAGAAAATAGCAAACTAAGGATGAGCACTTGTGAAGCGCCATACTTCTACCACTTCTACTTCTTTTACCCAGGTCTGTCCTAAAGTACTATGGTCACTAAGCTCAGAAGAGACCAACATTTTTCCTAATTTAAACAGTTTCAGAGTTTCACTGAAGGGGGATATTTATTTTTGTGTATGATTTATGTTTTAGTAACTGTGTAACATGCTCTTTTCTTTTTTGGGACACTTGGAGCACTAGGGATGAGAATCAAGAAGCGGCTCCAAATTTTTCCACGGGAATCATACGTCTCAGATGTTATCAGTTCTTCTTACCAATGCCCCCATGTTTTTCTGACAGTTCAGTGTTGCAAAAATTCATGAGTCATGACAGCAGATGTGACGTCATAACACCAAACTCTGCATGTAGCGACAAGGAAAACGGAGTTGATGCTGAGAACCTGTGTGTAGGACTATATGTTCCCACACAGAAAACTTATCAGCAATCGATATAGAATCGGGCTAATAATCAGAATCAATAATAGCAATGATATTGATAAAATATTATAGATTCCCATCCCGATGGAGCACCTGCTTTTAAAAGAAAGCAAACAATGTAAATTAATGCAACTTTATAACGTCAATATTGTGCAATGAGTTTGATCCTGCCAGTACCAGTATGTCACCATAAATACAGCTAGACATGGACAACTAGCTGAATTTCTATGACAAACCAGTTCATTTAATCTAACGGATTGAGGAGTTGCTGTAGATGAAACACTCAGGTTTGCACTTTTTAAACACACAAACATGCACACAGGAGTGAGAGACAGGCGGAGAGGTGAGGAGCACAGGATGGACAGTGTATCACCATGGAAATGAACAGTCTCCTGAAGACTGTATCACAAATGTGATCAGCAATAATAAAAAAAGGCACCAAACAGGGGAAGCAGCAAAAAGAACGACTCATCTCTAAATGGATGACTTAATTCGCTCACTTTTTTTGCTCTCTGTCCACATTTTCTTTACATTAGAGTGTAATTACTGCTTTGACTTTTTTTTACTGACAAGATTGAAGGCATCAGTAAAATTCAGAAGTAGCTCAGCAAAAACACAAAACACTTTAAAAAAAATTAATTAAATGAATCAAGATTTTCAGAATAACAGTTCTGTCAGCCTCAGATTGTGCAGCGCTCCCAAAAAGAACTTTGTCTTTCGCATTTTTTATCCCTACCCCTTTGTTATTGGTCACACTGTCACGACTGATCATGTCACTGTTGAGACATTTTGTGACAGCATAACACACTAGGCTTGTAGTATGTAATGTGTGCAAAAACATCTGTAGCATAGGAGTTAAAGAGGCCATCCATATTCACTGTGATCAGCCATCGCTGAACAGAGGAGGTGGATTACAACACCAATGTTCCCCAGTCTACAATGCAGTCCTGAAATCCCTTCCCAGGTGCCTCAACCTCCGTTCACAATTTTCTACAGGCGACATCAATAGATCATGTGTTAGAAAGGGACAAAGCCCCCACATTGGTTTCACCTGAAACCACTGATGGTGGTGACCTCGCCTTCTTTCACACTTTGGCGCATGTACAATAGTGGGTCACATAATAATAATAATAATAATAATAATACATTTTATTTGTAATGCACTTTACATTCCATGGAATCTCAAAGTGCTACATACCACCTCCAGGGGACAAAACCCCCACTGGGACTCTCCACCTTTTGGTTTTTAGAACTGAAAAAGCCTTTCAGATTAGAAGTGAAACATCTCTTCAAGAAACAAAAGAAGTCCAGCCACACTTTTTCAAGCTGCAGAGATGACTGGGACTGGATGACTGAGAACACAGACATCTGTAGCATAACTGTAAATGCTGTAGCACACCTGTAGTGTAACTTCAAAACTGTGGCACTTCAAGAAAACCTCCTGGTGATGTTATAGCAGGCATGACAATGTTATGAGCCCCAGGGAAACGTAAAGTATCACAAAACTATGTCAACGGTCGTGACAGAAAAACAAAATCTTCAATCATGCTGAAAAATCAGCTAGGGTTAAAATAAGACCATGGCATAATTAAAAAATATTCCCAGTTCATCACTGATACCCTCCTAGACTTGTGAAGGTTTTCCAAGATAAGCTCAAGGTTTCAGACTTTGAGCTTCCAGGAAGCATATCTGTGAAAATGAGAAGGGGGCTTTACCAGCAACACATGACATTGGAAACTATGTCGCACAGCACAGAGCTAAAATAGTAGCACTGAAACAAGCTCGAAACAGTAACTACAATTTCTTTAGTAAAGATCAAAGCAAACAAGAGCAGCACAAATCCTGGCATATGCCTCCGCTAGTATGTGAAGCTGGTGTATGGTTTTGCAGTAGAGGTGATACTGAAACCTTGAAATTATTTCAATAGCGAAAGACAGGTTTAAAGATTGTACATGGTATACATGAGGTATAATGACCCCCATTTTCAAACGAACCCTGCCAAATTCATGACTAAAAAATGGTTTCAAATCAGACAAGGCATTCTTTAGTTACTGCACAGAAATGAAATCAAGACTGTGTCCATAGTAGCCACACTGGTTAGCAGTCGACAGCCATTTTCGAAAGAAAACTTCCTTTAGCCTTCCCCATTAGAGCAGCGAGAAATGGTTTTAGTCACATAAGGCATTCTTTAGTTTTTGTGCAGAAATGAAAATCAACATACACTACTTTCAATGACACAAGGCATTCTTTAATTATTATGCAGAAATGAACATTTTACAGACGGGCACTCAAATGGATGCTCGAATGGACTTTGTTTAGGGGACATAACAAGGTGGAGACACCATTATACAAACTGCCCAACAATACGTTCTCTTGTTGCTAAAGCTAATATACTGCTTCTTCTAGTGATGAAGGTAAAGGACCCTCAATGCAATCAGTTACAGTATATGATACTGAGACAAATCACACTCAAGGGCAAAGATCAGAAGTACAAAAGACATACTTTGTCTTGGAAGCACTGCACATAATCTATAATTCTAAAAGAATGTGAATGACTGAAAATTGTCCTTTTGCACTTAAAGCTCATTTTATTTTAAACTATAAAGCACTTTTAGCACACATTTCTGTAGTATATTGAAGTAATCTTACTCATCTTGTGTATGGAATTGCCTGATTGATTCATGAATGTGTATGTCATTTCAGGATTGACAGTCACAAGGAATTTCCACCCTCAGAATTTTTGGAAAGCTTCAAAGTGCAAATGTTTATGTTCACACTCAGATCTCTCAATTAAAATTTTCTTTAAAGAAAACTGAGCATGACAAATGCTCTTATTCGTTCTCTTTTCATTTTAGAGGCGCTCTGCTGCTGCAATGGCTGCTGGGTAGCCACAATGGATCATGGGAGACTGACTGATTGATGGGAGTGAAGAAACACTCAGAGTCCTGTACTCCTGCGTGCAACAACACACACACACACACACACACACACACACACACACACACACACACACACACACACACACACACACTCACCTTCCGCTGTCTCCCCACTCGCTCTGCTTCCCTTAGAGCTCCCACCTCCTCCTCCTCCCTCTGTACCTTTTCCCTTCTCCCTCTCTCGACCTCCATCCCTCTCTCCTCTGCCATTCTCGTCCCAGCACTCCTCTCCACCTCCTCCGCTGCTCCCGCCTCCCCCTGCCCTTTCATCGTCCTCCTCTTCTCCCAGGTTTTTGTAGTTTGGCCTCTTTTGGGTTCTCTTTCGACCCCGATGGCGGGACAACTCCAGAGAGCGCTCCAGAGACTCCGGGGGTTTGGTGAACCGACGTACACCTCCTGTACTGGCCTTAAGGGAAAAGACAAGGAGGTTAGGGTGGAGGCCAAGATAGATTTGTTGTAATGTCCATCCTGTCCTGTTAATACATTAATTTTATATTGGACATCTCACACACATTAGCAATTCAAAATGCCACATTGAGCCAATAAAATACAATCCCAAATCAGAAAGTTGGGACAACATGGAAAGTTTAAGAAAAACAAAATTCAGCAAACCTTACATTTAGCAGTACGACCCAAAGATTTTCAGGTTTTGTGTGGTTAACTTCATTTAATTTGTTAATATACATTCGTTCCTGCATTTCAATCTTGCAACACATTCCAAAAAAAAAAAAAAAAAAAGTAGTGAAGAGGGAAATAAGAACTAGTCATGAGGTCAAACAAATTTAATAACGTTATTTCAAACAAGTGATTGTAATCACGATTTGGTACAAAAGCAGTATCCATGAAAGTATCTCAGTTTGCTGAGATGGGCAGAGAATCTTAAGTGTTTTACAAATGCATGAGAAAATCATTGAAATTTCTGAAAATAACACTAAAAGAAAAAGAAAGGTTGGAAAGGATTTGCATGTTTCTCCCTTTCCAGGGCATAAACCTCAATGATTTATAGAATTTGGTGGAATTTCAATGCATAAAGGGCAAGGGTGCAAGCATAAGCTGAACACCCATGAGCT
The DNA here is from genome assembly GCF_902500255.1 of Thalassophryne amazonica. Lineage (NCBI taxonomy): Eukaryota > Metazoa > Chordata > Actinopteri > Batrachoidiformes > Batrachoididae > Thalassophryne > Thalassophryne amazonica. The sequence goes on along the minus strand of NC_047118.1, from coordinate 66,690,894 downwards.
CCGATCTCCTAGACGACACTACACCCAGAAATGTCATTCACCAGTAGCTGATATAACTACGTACATGGGCATGAGAATATTTGGGGAAATCTTTGTTAAGCATTACAATACAGTTACATTCACAAGGACTACTGGGGAAGAAGCGAGTACGGGTATTGGATAGGCATGCGTTAAAGTCCTGGCCTAGGGTTGAGCCGGATAGTGGTTTCAGACCAGTATCCGGTACGGATAAAGCATTTTTGACGAGCATGATACGAGTAAAACTCGTCAATATCTGTACTCGTGCTGAAGGACAATTCTCATTGGCTAACTGACTGCCTTCACGCTCTGTGATTGGCCAGTCACACACAGACAAGTCTCACTGCAGGATCTCTCTCTCTTGTTCCGTAAAATAGTTTCTTTATACTTGTGATCAAAAACATTGAATCTCAATTCTGAGGCTGTTCTGTAAATATTCATTCATATACTTAAGAATATTTGTGTTCTGAGTTCATAAAAAACTTGTTCTGTAAATAGTTCTCTTACTTTTGTGAAAGAAAACTGATTTGAATCTCAATTCTGAGGCTGTTCTGTAAATAGTTTTCAAATAAACAATAAATATAGCAACTTCTGATCAATCCATATCAATTTCAGGCTTAAAATAATGTACCGATTTAAGTCCCAGCCATTACGGGTTAAACCACGCCCACTTCTGGTTTAGGCCCCGCCACTACGAGTGCAGATACGGATACAGATAATTTAGATGCTTGAACAGATACATACAGTGGTGTACTCGCTCATCCCTATTCTGGCCTGTCCCAAATACACAATGTGTTAAGAATTTTGAAATGAAAAATGCAACAATGAAGACACAATACTTTGTGCACCGTAAGGAACGCTTTCAAGATTAAATATTTCATTACTTAGCATCCTTAATGGCAAAATGGCAAAGTGTTATAAAGGCATGAATGTATTAATATACAAAATAAACCTGATCACATAAAACATGAAATATCTTGGATTCATACAATTTGCAATGAAACAGAAGACAATTTAAATTTTTTTATTAGCATTTTCCTCATCCTCCCAGTTTTTCTTAGGGGCTATATAAAAATATTAGAATGTACTGTAAAAGAACAGAGATATAAGACAGAAACCGGAAGCACATAACTAAATAAATAAATAAAATGTTGATGAACAGAAAGCATATGAAAGCAATTAAGTCTTCAGCCTAGATTAAGAACTGTCTGAAGTTGAAGGACCTGTGATGCTCCCCAAAAGCAGCCGTCAAAGCTGAGTGGCATCGCAGCGAAAGGCTTCTTCACCACTATTTATTTTTAACAGCAGGCATTTTTCCCCAGTGATCTCAGAGGTATACTAAGTGTATACTACTGAAACATGAGAAGTAATTTCACCCTGTCCCATTTAATGATTTATAAATAAGGAATAATGTCTCTGGGTCCTCGGACTTTGAAACTGAGAGATGCCTGGCAAGAGCCCAGGGAGTCATGAGGTCCCTGGACAGAGGCTTTCGTAAGATGCCAATATTTTTGCAGCAGAATAAAGGTTCAAGTCTTTCATGTTCTGGTGCATCATGTCTTACTGCATGGTTATGAGACTTGGATGCTAACCGGTGACCTAAGGCAATGACTGGATGTCTTTGGTACCAGGGGTGTTAAGTTGGAATTCAGTGCTTCAGGAATGAAACCTGTGGATTGGCAATGATTGAGACAGAGTGGTTCCTGCAAAGTCCAAATCCTCCATAAGCTTGGGTTTTTCTGATGACTGGAAGATGCCATCATGGCCGACATCACGACAAAGAAACTTAGCTTGAAGCCTGTCCTTAGATGGAGAAGCTTGTGGTTATCTTTCACAGACAGTGCCTTATCTTTGCTGACACCATCAATGCAGTCAAGGCTTGACCGTGAACACTGTGTTCTAAAGTTACACACATTCCTCTGGGGGTGGTGTGTTGCAACATATCTCAGATTTGACCTGCATCTGCTGCTCTGGTTGTTTCTATTCTGCTACATAGTCTGTGGGTTCACTATGTGTGTTTAGGCAATTCTGTACCTCAGTTTATAAAAAAAAAAAAAAAAAAAAAAAAAAAAAAAAAAAAAAAATGGGTGGTGGAGTAAAGATAGGACCTTTACACCAGCCCTATTCAGGTGCTGGCCATTAAATCTCAACACTTCATTGAGAAAAAACATTTCTACAAACTTGCATACAAAGTATTTGCCATTTCCCACAAGTGGAAAAACATAAAATAGTGAATAGGCACAAATTTATTCCACAGAACAAAATTAAATACAGTATTTAAACAGATGGCTAATTAATTTTTCCCCTTCTAAAACTTCCTGTGATTGTTATATCACTTACTATTAGTACACCAGCATGATCAAATTCAAATTAGAGATACACTTAAATGGGATGTGCACTTCAAATTAGGTGAAAAACCAATAAATTTAGTTCAAATTATGGGCAAGAGACTGACACGCACACATGCACCGATGGAGTAAATGAACCTCATTTCTACAGTACTCTTCCATCTGATGGAGATGCTCAAAGTGCTTTACAATGATGCCTCACACACACAGCAGGATGCTGCCAAGAAAGGATGGTATCCCATTGTTGATTATTGATACTTGTTTGTCTATGTTTTGGCACACAAAATAAATAAATCAGATACTAAACTGAAGCTGAACTCAGGTACAACTGGTGGTAAAAGCATTGTAGAACAGACAGTAGTGAGCAGGGGCGTGCTGGGAACATTTTTCAGCCCGGGAGTTTCATATCCAACCGGCCCACAAACCGCCAGCATTTATGTACTGACTGACTGTGAAAATTGGGCGGCTTATAATAGAAAGAAAAAGTTAGTTAGTTAAAACAAGAACGGTATCGTTAACTCACCAGTGCACCACCTGGGCATACACTGTGCGATTTTTGGCCCTTTTTTAGCCGATTTTTCATTTGTGCAAGAATTTTTTGGATCGTGCCGAGTTTCAGCTTAATCGTGCGTCCTGCGTCGTGCAGTCTACATGGAGTAACGAGCTGCGTTTAACATCTCACGACCACCTCCCGATGGGGAATCATATGGTCGGATGAAAATCAAACCTGTTCGTTATTTTGGTTGGCTGTCGTGACTCGTGAGGGTTCTGCACTGTTGAAGCAGCACTACAAGCATTTACGTGCTGATCACGTCGAACACTGTGCATGTGCAAACACCGGAGAGAGCAAACAGTGATCTCATGTAAAGTCTTGTGTTTTTTTTAACTGTGTTACCTCGCAATAACCTAATATCATATTAAAGTTCATGCCTATCAGCGCGCACAGTGAGTGGAATCAGGTGGGGGGGAGACTGTACGTATATGCGCGCGCGCACACACACACACACAAACAGGATTTACGACAGATGAGGGAATAAGCTGCTACACCTTGTGCAGCTGTAAGACTCCGTATGAAATATAGTTTATTTATACAACAGTGTAAGTACCAACACCTGTTATGCATGTTTGTTTTCTTTTTTTACTGTCCTCTCATGAATCATGTTGCTGTCTGTTTTTTTTTTTCATTTGCCTTGAATTTTAATTTAAGGAAATTCAAGGCAAATGAAAAAAAAAAAAAAGAAAGAAAAAAAAAACATGTTGCTGTCTGCTGTGTGCGCGCGCGCATATATACGTTCAGTCGCCCCCCACCTGATTACACTCACTGTGTGCGCTGATAGGCATGAAATAAATTTTTTTTTAAAAAGAAACGCGACCCCGACGTGTGGTTTTTGAACGTACAGTGTGAGCAGTCAGATCGCATCAGAGCATCGGGCCGTACAGTGTGAGAACATGAATCGTGCACTCTGAACTTTTATACCCTGCGGTTTTATTGCACAGTTTGAGCTGGAGCCAAGTACAACGACTGAAAATATCATACAGTGTATGCCCGGCTTAAGTCAGTGAAGTCTGTAAGTAGCTGGAAGAGGTGGTACTGTACTACAAATGTTGATACGGCTGACATCCTGGCATCAACGGGCATATAGCCTGTTATGCCCGGCCCTATTCACCATTTCCCTCTTCGCTCTGTCTTCTTGAAAAAATATCTGTGAGCTTTGCACACTTGGCAGCATCTTCCTCCAAAGCTTTTCTTTTCTTAATCTAGCTTTTTCAGCTCCACTTGGCTTTTTTCTGTCCATCTTTTCACTCACAGGCCACTCCTCCTATACTTGCTAGTAGCGCAAGTCCCATCTGAGCGCACAGGGCTTGATTGGACTGAACTAACTGTAATGAATGCATAGGGGTTTTAAACGTGTAATGGTATGTCCCTACCTTAGGCTTTGGAAAAGATAACAGCGTTGCAAAAGAAGCAGTCTTAAGTTATTTTCGTGATTGTAAAACATTCATAACACTTAATGTCTTCTCTTTAAGATACAGCAGCCCAAGTGTCTTGCTGTGTAGCCTAACAGTTAGTGGTGGTCATATATGTATGCATATATTAACACCCCCTCACAACGGCCCCAGGTTGGACCAGCCCACCGGGAAAACTCCCGAATCTCCCGATTGCCCAGCACGCAGTAGGTAGTGAGCAACCAAGAAAGTTTGAAACGTTTAAAAAAAAAAAAAAATTGTGATTTGGGGATAATTTCTTAGAAAAAAAAAAAGGTGAATAACTGGATTTAATTGATGCAGATTGAAGGCAATCTTGTGCAAAAGTAGACAATCGGGTGCTATCGGGTGTACATACTCCTCCGCAACATGAAACTAATGAAAAGCGTGTAGCGCTCTTCAGTAGCAGACAGTTTTGAGATTTTAACAGACGTTTTAGTTTTTTGGAGAAGTAGCATTTTGCGCATGCATGCAAACAACCTTGTAATGACAAGCGTAAATACTGTGATGTGTTTGGCAATAGATGGTTCCACTCGTGTAATCAGATATAAAATAGTTGGTAACAGTCACAACTGGAAATACATAAGAATACCGGCTACAGTTATAACTAATCTAAAAAAAAAAGTTGGCAAAATGACACTATAGCACTCAAATAACCACTGGGAGCAACATGGAGACGAAAGAACTTGCTTAAGCACACCTTAGTGATTTTCCTGCTCAATGGGGAATCACAACCCCGCTGCTGTACCTGTACGTTTCCATATCCCCTTTCCGGCCTTACAGCTGACGTGGGATAAAGGTTTATCCAGCACAGTGACCCAATATGAGCCTGTGTGAATTCAAATTTACTCAAAGTTCAGACTCTATAAAATAGTGGAAACTTGTAGGATCCAAGTCTGCACATATGACAAGTGCCTAAAAGCTGGGAAGTCTGCCACTCACAGTGCCACATGGTGGCCATCATCTGTAAATCAAAAAGAAAGTACAAAATACATGCCCTCAGTGTTTTGTTTTGTTTCTAACTGTATAAGTAAAACAGGGGTGGTTTTAGTGCTCAGAAGTGAGAAAGTCTTGACAGTTTCCTCTGGTTCTTTTAATTCAGTCCCAATTAAGGTCCGAAAACAAACTATTTCACAGTTTAAATGTATTTAAAATTGTGGTAAGATTCAGGCCTGGTCTCTCACAGACTGCACACACGCAGGAGATCCGCCTGTGAAAAGCCCAAAACAAAAGTAAAACAAATACTTTTTATAAAACAGCAATGTGGGCGTGGAAAAGGGCAGACTTCCAACCTCATTGGCTTCCCGTGGACATAGGAGAAGGTCCGGACCCCTGCCCAAAAACCCAAGTGAGGATGAAGCCTTTGGTAACTTGATTCTCTTTGTTCTAAGAGTCAAAACCGGCCAAATCCAGTTCCACACACATTTTAAGCAGTTACCAGATGCACAGGAAAAGTATAATCATTTAAGTAAGCTCATATTTGATACCATAACATAATAACAAAATAGAAAATAAACCCACAGATATTATCTAACAGTCCCATGTTTGTGTTTGCATGGGTTCCTTCAGAGAGCCCCAGCTTCCTCCCACCTCCAAAGACACCCAGATTATGTGAGCAAGTTACTAGAAATTGACCATAGGCGTGAATGATAGAGTGAATGAGTTTGTCTGTCTACATGTAGCCCCGTGAGAGACTGGCAGCCTGTCCAGGGTGTACTCCACCTCTCTCCCAATGACTGCTGGGAAAAGGCTCTGGCTCCCCGTGACCCTTGACTGGACTAAATAGAGTTCTACATGAATGAATGAATTAAAAAAAAATAAAAAAAAATGGATAAAACATTGATTTGTTTTCATTATGTGTTATGATAAGTCTCATTTGTGCTCATAGAAAGAAAAAACAAACAAACCTCAAACTAAAATAAATACTGATGTTCTGATATATATATATATATATATATATATATATATATATATATATATATATATACACACACACACACACACACACAAGTTAGAAGATGAGAATCTTTAAACTTGTCTTTTCCCAGAATACAACATAATACCACCTTTTACTGGCACATACATAGTTTTAAAAAAAAAATCATCCACACACACACACACACACACACACACACACACACACACACACACACACACACACACACACACACACACACACACACACACACACACACACACACACACACACACACACACACACACACACACACACACACACACACACACACACACACACGGCCTGACAGTAAATCCCTTGAGCACAATCATGTTGATATGCTCAAACATACAAGCCACTTCCTGCTCTGACACTCTGTTAGATTGGCAGTAAAAATGACCACACATGCACACAAAAGCTTTTGAAGTCACTTTGGTGACAAATGAACTAAAAAAAAAAAAAAAAAAAACCCCACGTGTCACAATCAATCAATCCTCAAGCGCCCACTGAAACACACAAAGGTGCAGAGGAAACAGCTGGTACACGACACAATGTGTAGTCATGGAAACACTTGGAGGATAAAAATAAACTATGACTACTACTACCACTAATACTACTGTATTGCATTTACAAATAAAATAACACTATGTAACACATTTTTTGTTCCTGGCTTCTAAGTGTTATATTTCAACTGCTTATGTCTAAAGTCCATGGAAAAATTACTACATTCAGCACAAACTTTGATTTTTTTTTTTTTTTTTACGTTCTAGAAAGTTCTAAAAGTTTATTGAAATTCCTAGATAATTCTGGAAACATCTAGAAAATTCTGGACAGTTCTAGCAGTTCAAGAATATTCTAGAAGACTACTCAGTAGGAGTGAAGGCGAATCGAGAATATTCTTGAAAACAGACAAATTTCAAAATATCACGGTCCTGATCACAGAAGCAAAGTTTCTGTGGAATAACAGCTATTTTCTATTTATTTAAGGCATAACAGGTTAGGAAAACACACTGTGTACCCAGGAACAAAACAAAAATAAAAATTTGTAATAGTGCAATTTAAAAGGATACAAAGTGTTTCACATTAAGACACAACAAAGTGCATAACACTCAAAGTTTTCACCCACTTCCTCAAGTCTTGTAATTTTGAATTTGTTAATTTCCACAATATTAATAAAACAAGTATAACCTGAATAAACACAAAATACAGTTTTTACATGGTAAATGGACTGCATTTAGATAATGCTTTTCCATCTGCATTAGAAGCTCAAATCATTTTACAATTATGCCTCACATTCACCCATTCACACAAACACACTCACACACTGATACCAGGGTGCTGCCATACATGCATCTTGTGTACAGATGAGATGAGTTGGTATCGGTTGGATGAGTTTGTATCAGTTTCTGAGATAGAGGACATAGAGGAGAGAGGATAAGTGACCGCCCTCGCTGGAGTCCCAAGCGACAACTGCATGCTTCTGGTTTGGATGTTCGTTGATAGTTTTGGGTTTATTATGATGATGTTTGTTTCACCTGTTACCTCCTTGTGTTTCTTTAAGTCCTCTTGTGTTCTCCCGCCCTCAGTCATCACACCTGTTGTTTTTGTGTTTATAAGCCACACCCATCTGCTTCCTCACTTGCTGGTCGATTAAGCCCCGGTCACATGGCACTAATGAAGGACAACAAAGCCAAAACAAAATGAGAAATGTGGACTTGCGTTGACTTTTGGAGACATCCTTTAACTGTCGTCCAGCTTTGTTCCTGTAGCTGGCGCTTTGTCAGAATTTTGAAAAATGCGAACGAATCCCGATGACAACTTCAATTTGTCCGTATTCCGTTTTGCTTTCTGTCTTGATGGCTCCTCATCCTTTGCGTAGTTCCCGTACCGTCAGCGTTCCATTTGACTATTGTCCAACTTCGTCCAACCTCCCAAGTCCGATGTCTTGCACGAACATTGACGATATCTGAACAGATCAATAACTAAAGATCCGAGGAGCTGAACATGACTCGTCCATGTGTGGGACGAAAAGTAACATCATACAGAAACTATTTACACACCTTCCAGCCATTCTTGGCTGGAACAGCCGTGCGCACACGCACGTTCATCATGAATGTTTCGTTTTGATTTTGTTTAAAGCCTCAAAGTCAGTGTTCGCTTCGTTTTTCTTTTGTTAATTTCAGTTTTGTTTCATTTCTTTATGCGCTCTTGATTCGCAGGTTTTTCAATGATGGGAGAAGTGCAGGGTCATTGGTCCACCTTTTCTCTACGATTTGTGATTTTTTTCCTTTGTTAAGCTATCGTTGTGTGCCGGGCCCTTACATTCAGTCTCTCATTTCTGTCACACGTTCTGTCTGACTTCGCGTGGTTATTCCACTTTGTAAGAGTTTACTCCCCGCTGTGTTTTTTTGACAGTTGTTTTTAGTTATCTCATCGTTCGTTTCTCACCAAGTCTTTTGTGATATGTTTGGAATTTTGTCACGTTAGTTTGCCAAGTTACCTTTGTCATTCACTGTCACCGTGGAATATTAAACACCCTGGTTTTTGCCTTCACCTCTGTGTCCTGGCTGCTTGCATGTGGGGTCTTATCTTGACTCAGTTTAGCGTTAAACACACCATCTGCTCTAAAGCCGGCCTCCCATTAGAAATTTTTGGCCGCAGTTTACAGATTTCAAAAATGAGGATTTATTAAAATAGTAGGCAAATTTTGTTTCTTACTGTCATTGTCAACTCCACTGGAATACAGACAAGTCCCATGACATGAATGCTTGTACGCATTCCCCACGCAACACCACTCCAATATAGTGCTGTGGGGTTAACCGTACTTTTCCACACGAAGCCTGCAGTTATTACCATACTTTCCCACAAAGCTTAAATGTATCTTAAAATTAAACACTTGATATATACTAACAAACCCGCAGTGACACCATCCATAGCTTTTAAATAGAGACCCGGAAGACCAGTTTTGAAGCCCAAAAACTGCTGCTCTGGGTGTTGCCATGTCACCAGCGTTACTCAGCCTATTTCATGACTAATACATATTTGGATTAAGAAGTGGACTGTGGGCATGCATAACTTGGCTGTGACAAAAGAAGCCTGATTATGCCACCAAATTAAGAATTACGAGTATTAACAAGATAAATGAAGAGGCTAACCTCAGTTCAGGCGTTTATTAAATCATATTTTGGGGGACTGAGTGGTGGTTCTCATAATTGTCAGATATTCCAAATATTTGTAAGAAAATGCTCAAAAATGACAGAGACAGTCAGCCAAAGGGCCGCAGGAGCTGCCGCTAACTGCAGCTATGACACTCTGAGCTCAGGTCAGCTTAAAACACCTTAAACTAAGAAGCTATAAAAATAAATAAACAAATAATCACCCCACACAGTTTTTATGGAGGGAGCAGGGGTGATGGCCAAGTGGTTAGTGCACTTGGTTTTTGGGTGGAAGGTTCCCGGTTCAAACCCCACCCCTGCCACATTTCTCCATGTAATTTGGAGCTGCATTAGGAAGGGCATCCAGCGTAAAATGTGCCAAATCGACCCCGAGTAAAAACAAGAGAGCAGCCAACGGGACTTCCTTACAGTTGTTATGGAGGGGGAAACTATCTATAAAGACCTAAACTGTTTTGTACCAGACTATAAACAACTTTATTTCTGCTCCAAAGTTGGCATTTTAACATGGGCTTCAATAGAAATCTGCCCACTTTTGAAGCCAGCCTCACGTGGTCAGTCAAGGAACCGCAGCTTTTTTTTTTCCAGGTCTGCCTCATTTTGGAAGCATTGAAGCTTTCTTCTTTTCAACATTTCAAAATGCTCTTCTGTTTGAGAGCGTGACATGCTTATCATGGTAGGTCCTCATCACTGCATGTTATATCTGCATGTCCACAGTCACATACTTTGCCACATAGAAATTAGAAACGTGTATGACATCTATGCTTTTGCCAGAGTGATCGCTCATCGCTTATTGCTGTTTGCTGATCACACCCCGCTACAGACAGTTTTCATGCCACTCCAACAAAATTGTCCATCCCTCACTCCAAACATTAAATAATGTGCAGTGTATTTTAATTTTATGTTAAACTGTAGCCTGCTATCAAAATAACTGGGCAGCCACATTCAAGTAGAGTTATTTGAAAATGCACTAATGGGGGGGAAAAAAAAAAAAAAAAACACACCTGTACAACTGAATGGGACTGGTACTACGCCAATGTGGCACGAGACATGTTTCAAGCTTGACACTCCAATTTCTTCTAATATGCGGCCCACACTGCAGCCAAAATGCTTACTCTCCATTTCACACCACGCACGACATGACTTTACCTAAGTATTATGTCCATCTGCACAAATTATTTGATTTGATTGTTTATTTAGTCCCCATGGGGGCAATTCAGGTGCACTCAGCAGTAAAAATTGCATTCATAAAACCACATCATACAAGTTCATAAAAACACAGCAGAATAAATATACAAAACAAAAACCAAGAAAAATAAGGTGCAAGTCAGTGTAGACTTAAGTACAACAGTGAGTCCTTAGGTGTTATTTAGGAGAGCAATGGCTGTGGGAATAAAAGAGTTTTTTAGTCTGTTGGTTCTGCATCTGGGCATTACCAGGCATCTGCCCGAGGGCAGAAACTTAAATTGTGAGTTCAGAGGGTGTGCCGAATCTGCCATAATTTTCTTGGCTTTTGACACAATCCTTGTTTTAAAAAGGTCCATGATGTCCGTGCACTGAGTTCCCATAATTTTACCACATTCCTTGACAATATTACAAAGACGGTTGCGATTCTTAAGGTTCAATAAGTTGAGCCAACACAGTAAGGAAAAGGTTAACACAGACTCCACAAAGCAACTGTAGAACATTTTCATGAAGACACCATCTACGTTGTAATTCCTAAGTTTTCGCAGAAAGTGCATTCTTTGATGCACCTTACTGCACACTGCATTAACCTGCAATTCAAAAGATAATTTATTGTCAATTTGGATGCCCAGATACTTATAATTCTCAACAACATCTATGGGCTTCCCATCAATGGACATTTGATTCAGAACAGGTGGTGTTTTCCTGAAATCAATGTGCATTTCTTTAGTTTTGTCCACATTTATATAGAGAGAGGATGAATGCCACCACTCTAAAAAGTCCAGCAAGACCAAGTTATGGTCTGTGGCGTCATCACTGTGCAGAAGGGACAGGATAACTGAATCATCTGCATATTTTATGATGTGATGATTATCATGTTGGCTTTGACAGAGATTAATATAAAGAACAAACAACAAAGAAGATAAAATGCAGCCCTGAGGGACTCCAGTGGATGATACAACAGCATCGGAGAGAGTTTCATTAACTCTGACTCTCTGCGATCTGTTTGTTAAAAAGTCAATAATCCATAAAATTAGGCCAACATCAATGTTCATGTCTCTTAATCGCTCTGCCAATACATGTGGTTGTATGCAGTTAAAAGCAGAGGAGAAATCAATAAACAACATCCGAATAAAGGTATCTGCACCTTCAAGATGCTGCAAAGCCAGATTAAGTAGAGTGGAGATCGCATCATCCACGCCCCTTCCAGATCTGTATGCGAACTGGAGTGGGTCTAACACTCCCTGTGTTTGTCTTAAAAGCTCCTCTTTCACAATTTTCTCAAAAGTCTTCATAACGAGAGATGTTAGTGCTATAGGCCTGTAATCATTCGGTTCTTTAGGTGACTTGTTTTTTGGTATTGGAACAATTGTTGAGGATTTCCAAAGGGAGGGTACTCTGCGAAGTTCCACTGACCAAGAAGAGATGTGGCAGAATATATCAGCCAATTGCACTGCACAGTTTTTAAGTACCCTTCCCCCAATACCATCAGGCCCTGAACTTGTCCTTTTCTTAACACTTTTAAGGTGCTTAAGGACCACACCTCTATCAATGGATAAGTTAATATTACTGGGCTCATCATTCTGAAGGACACACATTTTATGATTAAAATTCAGGACATTAAATCGATTATAAAAAGTATTCAATTCATTTGCAAAGACCACATCTGAAGGAAACAAGTTAGTACTCATAACACCAGAGCTTGATTTTGAATGCATTCCTAACATAGATTTCATTCCCTTACAAGATGAACGTAGATTTCTAGAAGTAAAAAGGCTTTGCCCTTTGTTCTTGTGGTCATTTCTAGCTCTCCTAATATTTCTTTTGACTTCTTTCGGCAATATGTGATACATAGACATATCCCCTCCTTCAAAGCATTTATTTCTCTAGAGAACCAGAATTTTTTATTTGAGAAGGAATTACACCCAATTATTCATGTTTTGTGGATCACAATGCATCCAGATGTCACAAATTGTTTTTAAACATGTTCAAAACTTTCCAAATTGTTAACAACGTTGTACAACTCTATTTTTATTACCGATTACACGCATTTTCAGGTCCCACTTGGGTATCTGATTTATTTTATTGCACCAAAAATGTGCAAAGTTGATTGTCAAATACAGTTGTCACCGACCGAACAGTCCTTCCTAAAAATCGTTCCCATGCTTTCACTGCATATGCGTCAGCAGGAATTCACAGATTATTGCCTCATTTCTGCTTAAAACTGCACTTCAGTTTTCGTCTATTTTAGCGACAGATATTTGAAGCTTTTGTACAACAATCATTTACACATGAATTCAGCATTGTTTCATAATAAAAGACGGGGGACCAATCAGAGCGCAACAGCAGCACCTCTGAGTCTGATGTCATTAGCTGTAAAAAGTCCCTTCAGCGCTTTCCTTGTTTTCACTCAGGGTCACCACAGCAGATCCAAGGTGAATCTGCATATTGATTTGGCACAAGTTTTACGCTGGATGCCCATCCTGATGTAACTCAACATTAAATGGAGAAATAGCTCAATTTAATTAATAAACAGGTACATATTGACAAGATGGACCAAAGATAGATCACTGCCAGTTCTACTGAATATAAACATCATTTCAAAAGACTCAGATTAGCTATAGTATGAAATAAGTGAATTACTTTGAGTTTTATTTAAACCAGGTACATAATTCTCAGGATAGGGGTCATTTCTGTAAATGTGCCTGTGTGCACCACCAGAATGGAGTGGAAATAAAATAACTAGGATGTGCTTGCAGTGTTGACTTTCAGCATTAATCCAGGGGGGTTTAATTAAAAACTAGAGTGTTGCCCGTAGGGATCCACGGGCTCTAGATTGGGTAGTGTTTATAAAATAGGTAGCTGACATTTTTCAAGGGTGGTAATAAATTGTGTAAAGTTTCTAGAATGAGTTGGAATGGTGTGATTCCAGAATGTTTTAGAAGCTTAGACCTTAAGACCTCAACCGTTTTTAGAAGAAGAGCTCAACCCTTTTATCTCCTGTTAATTAAGTAATATTTTTAATGTTAATTTATTCTCTTAATGTATTTATAAATTGTTTAGGCTCTTGTTATCATTTGATTTTTAAATGTACCACAATGGAAATAAGTGTTTACACTTTGTTGTATCATCCATGTATTTACAATTATATTATGTACTTACATTGACCTTACTAAATAAAATCGCGCACGCACTCATGCATTTAATATGTAGATGATTTACGCCCCCCCCCGCTGGATTGACACGAGTCCAGAATGTAAACATCAATGTCCATTGTTCAGTGTTGTTAGCAAATATTTGTAGCTTCTCTAAAAATATTAGTGCTATCAACGTTCGGTTTTGGTGCCATTTATTCTTGACCCAAAAATACAGAAACATACCAAACAGAAAATGACAGCTCTCCCGAGTTTGTGCGTAATCAAAATTGCATGCACATGTGCACGCAGAGCTTTTTTCTCTTCTGCATTCTGCTGTAAGCATGTGCTTTTAATTTAACAAACAGAGACAGCAGTGGAAGACATTAAAAGCACTACACTTTTCATTTGTGGTATCGGAAGCACTCGTGGTAACAGCAACATAACACTTAACTAAACAGAATAAACCAATTGAACTACAAAAATACAATAAATCAAAAACACTAACAACACCGTTAAACTAACATGAACCACAATAACAACATTTAAAACCCCAAAACCCCAAACTCCCATGGTGTATTGCAGCACAATGTCCATTGTTTACTGGTCAGCTAAAATTGCTAATTTCTCAAAAAATATTTGTCCTATCAACTTTCTGTTTTCGCAGCATTCATCCCTGGCCCAAAATACATAAGCATACCAAACGGCAAATGTCAGCTTTCCCAATTGCCGTGATCGAAGCCATAGACACGCATGCCGGCAAACAGAGGCCACTTGGCTATTATAATATAGATATCACATAAACAGTTTAGGAATTATGGCCATTTTTATACACAGTGCCTCCATTTTCAGAACCCATAAGTAATTGGACCAACTAAACATAAGGATTATTGTGTAATACAAATAATCACTTTTACAGCCCGTTTTCTTGCGACAAGTCAGGGGATGGATACATGAACATTTCCGATCACTGAATGTGTGTCGGACTTCATTTCCATCAATCATTAACAAATGCAAATTTGTTAATGACTGATGGAATCATTAACGGTAAATCTGTCTGGAGTAGGTAATTCTCAAAAACTGAGCAACTGTGCAAGGAGGAGGAGGATAGTAAGGGAAGACAACAAGACACCCAAGACAACTGCGAAGAAGTTACAGGTTTCTGCAGCTGTGCATAGAGAAAGTGAGCCGAGTGCAACTTTTATCTGTTGCATCACCAATTGTACAGCTTCATGGTGGAGTGGAAGAGAAAAGGATTTTCTTAAGAAGAAGGCGCTCAGTTTTTGTGTGTGAAAATCTCAAGACACATTTGAAGGAATTTTAAAAAGACTTCTTATTTTCAGTACTACCCAAGTAACTTCTACCCAAACAATCAGTGATCAGGGGTGATAATATACTTGTGAACACTACAGACTTTAGGCTTAGTGGGTTTAATTACTCATCAAGCCTTTCTAACTTAACTGGATAAATGTATGCATGCACTTTACAATAGCTTGAATCCAACCAGCAACGCTCCCTGACACACACAGAAGAAGTTTCATACTTTAGTATTTCATACAACCCCAATTTGGGTTGTGATGCACACTTTAAAAAAAGCACATTACATTATTCCTCTCATTCACTGAGAATTGCAGTGTAGTTGTGTAACCGCTGATATAGACAATGTCTAAGCTGTCAGACATTAACCACAGATGTGTAACAGTGTCTGTCGTGCACCTGTTAGCTGACTATGTTCTGGTAAACTGCTCACAGTTTGAGCAGATGATGAGAAATTAATGGAGGTCAGGGAACATGCAAGTTAACCTACATGCATAGTCACAAACCCCAACAAAAAGAAAAGGTCTTTGCAGCCTAAAAAGCCAATGCAAAAGACCGAAAGCAGCTGCATGTACACTGAAAAACAACATACATTCACAAACATGCACATGTTGACATACTGTGTCAAACTGGTGCACTTGCAAGTTAATGCATCTATATAGTAAAGAAAAAAAAAACAACACTTCTTCCAGGAAAGAGATCTGGGTTAGGTGAACCAACTTAGTCTCTGTTCCATCATGTGACCTAATTTCCTGCCACATCACAGACAAACAGAAGTTCCATTTGACCACCTGCGCTGAAACAGAACCTAAGCCCCGCCTGTCTGTGTGTCTTCTACAAGAAATCAAACAATAACATAAAAACATCTCTGTCTGATGTGGCGGAAGAAATCATCAACCACACTGAAAAACACAAAAACATAGGGCACTAGGAGTGCAAACCTTCACCAAAGCCCAAAACACACCACCTCTCAGAAGATCCTTAACCATTTGCTGAGAAGCTCTTCATCATGTAACACACCTTATTTAAATGCAAGGAAAAACCTTTCAAGAAGTTTCAACTCTACTATCATCCAAGTCTGACACCGCCCCCTTTTATCCACAGCCACCTAAATCTTGTATAACATCGACTGCAGATCAGACAACATTGTCATTGTGTTTTGGTTAAATCAGTTCATTATAGTGTCTGAACAATCTGAATAATCAGAAACACTCTGGACAAATTTTTAATGTGGATTAATTTCATCCAAGTCACTACTGCATAGTGTGTTCACTTGTACTGTACTCAGTACTTTACAGTATTATTTCATTAAGACCTAGGCTTTGGAAACGAGAGAAACAAACAAGCTTATTTCAAGTTGCGTGTAACTTCAAATGAACATGTATGATGAGAGACAGAGAGAGTAGGAAGAAGTGTCTGCTTCAGCTGCATTCACTCAAAATCCTTTCCACAGGGTTGTGTGGGCCTATGACAGTTATTTGAGTTTTAGAATGTAATAACTGTTAAACAATCAGAAAATAACGGTTTATCTCTATGATTTAGTACATTTATGTGCATAAATGGTGTCTGTCTCATTGACAACTATACTTGTTCCTCATTGACATTATACTCAGCAGTTTTTCCTCTACCTGCATTATGTGGCGGCGGGTCACTGCTGCAAAATTATTACTGCCACTGATTCAGTAGAGCAGGCGCACACTGGTCTCTGTAACATGTATTTGAGCAGTGACAGTGATTAGGGCATGTTTGATTAAGATATAATGCAAAATATATATTAAATGGGGTTTCAATGTTAAATTTAAATGGCCACAAAATCTGTAATCCGGATCAGATCTGGATCAAACGTTGCCAATCGATAAAGGATACTATCCTACATAACACTCTCAATTATGAAAGAAATCTGATCTTTTTTTGAGTTATGAATTATTGAAAATTCGTTCAATATTAAAGATATGGATTTTTCCAATATTTTTTCCTGACTTTGACCTCTGACCTTGAAAATTTAATCAGTTCTTGCCTATCAGGATATGAATTTCTATTAAAAAAAAAAATCTCATAATGACAAAAATTGTGGGTTACAGGCTGTTCACAAACAGACAAACCAACTAAATAAATCAAATAAAGCTAATAAAATAAACAAAGTAATAATAAACCCAAACAATCTTGAAATTTTACAGTGATGAACATATTTTTGCCTCTTCTGTTTACAGTCTGCTTTGGTCATCCAGCTAAGAGTATTAACACCTTATCCTGCTACACATGAAGGCACCAGCAGACCATCGGCAATCCACTGAGTGCTGCACCAATTCACTGTGAGGAATGTGTTACATTTAAAGTTTTTTGTGGGAGGGTAATGAATAGTTGGCATGTACTATGTGTTTTGATCTGCATACCTTGTGTTGTGGTAGACCGACAATGTTAAAACGTCACGCCTCAACTCACATTCAGTGAAAACGTAGGCAGCTTCTTACAACAACCACTGGTCTACCATACACACAGAGAAAACAGAGAATAACCACAAGGGTTCTCAGAAACGCTCACAACTTCAGCAAACCCACCTGGCTTTACAAACAGATGGTCAAGAAAAAAACAGAACAACAGAAAGAGCAGAGGGAACGACTAGAGTGAAAGAGGTAAAACAAAAAGATGTCAGGCTAAAGGTGAGATGAGAATGTGAGGGGAAACTGATGGGGAAGACAACGGGGAATCAAAGGGGGAGGGAGGAAGAACGGGGAAGAGCAGAGGGGAAATAACATGGCGATGTACAGAGAAAAAACAGAGGGGGAGGGCTCAGTCAAAGAGACAGACAGAAACAGAGACGGAATAAGAGAGGGTGATAAAAAAATGGAAAAAGAAACAACAATGTGAGTGATTTGAATATTGCTGCCTTGATGTGGGTGAATCATGGAGAAAACCATGACCCCGGACTCTCATCACTGCCTACACACAATACTGGAAGTCAGTTCTGACAGCATTCTGTACATCACAGCACACACTCAACACGAATGATCAATATGCCTGTAATACCACTCAATGTATCCATTAGGTTTTTTTTTATTATTAAAATGTAAATGTGTTTGTAAGATCATTAAGTGTGTGTGAACTCCTGTCTGAGTTACAAAGAGTTAAAGAGAGACAGACAAAAAAAAGGTTTTCATTCATTTTCATTCATTCATTCATTTTAGAAGAGAAATTAGGGCTGGGTCTGAGGTCCTGTTCGTTGTGACGAAGAAACAGCTGAGCCAGAAGGCAAGACTCTTGATTTATCAGCTGACTGATGCGCCTATCCTCACCTGTGGTCATGAGTTTTGGGTAAGGACTGAAAGAACAAGGTCATGGATACAAGAGGCAGAAATAAGGTTCCTCCATCGTCTATCTGGGCTTGTACTCAGGGACAGGCCGAGAAGCTCAACTCTCCAGGAAAGACTCAGAGTAGAGTCAAAAGAAGCCAGCAAGTGGTGCAAAGGATTGCAGTTGACCAGACTCCCCCTATTTGCCTTACTGAGGTTCCAAATCCCACAAAATGTCGCAAAATCTCGAAGAGGTTGGTGCTCTACGAGATGTCAGTAACATTGAGAACTGCACTGAGACGCTCTGATCAGGCTGCACTTTAAGGCCCAGTCACACGGCACTTAACGAAGGGTGACGAAGCCCTGACGAAACAAGAAACATGGACTTTCGTTAACTTTCGTTAGCATCGTTTAACCGTCGCGGAGCTTCGTTCCTGCAGCTGGAACTTCGTTCCTGCAGCTGGAACTTGGTCAGGATTTTCGTCAGCTGCTGCTGCTTCATGTACCGTCGGAAATTACAGGGAAAACTCCGCCTGTTTGCTTGGATTTGTTTTTATCTGTGTGGGGGGGCAGCTTCAATGGGCTCAGGCACCTTACATGGGCCAGAATTAATCTTTTGTGTAGATATAATTAATTATTTTGCCACAAGCAACTGCTGAATTTGAAACAACAAAAAAGTTGTGTAATTTCTGACGGTACTTAAATGCAGCATTAGCAGCAGGAGCAGCTGCTGCGTGCGCTTATTATTTTATGTTGAGTGTAGGAATGACAAACCAGTCCTTCTGTACATGTGGCAACAGGTAGATGAATCAAAATGATTATATAAAGGCAGAATTCACATTGTGGATCAGCTGCAGCTGGTGGAAATAACCGCACATGAGTCAATGCGCGCGTTCACACGCACTGATTAATTTACTGCTCTGATATATTCAATCATCTTTACAGTTATATTTATATTTATTCTCCCTTTTGACAGTGTTCTGTTATAAATCAATATATATGGCTTAGAACATAATACTGTGATACAACAGTGACCATGGCACTTTTTTTTTTTTTTTTTTTAAATTGGAGCAAGACGGAGCGCGCAGCGTGTCGACAGACAGTGTGGATTCTGATGATGATGGAGATGATCCCTCTTTTGTTCTGGACGAGGAACCAGAGCAGGTGGTCCACTGACGTGCGCACAGATCTCCACAGATTCTGTTTGCAGTTTCTTCAGGACTCAGGCGCTATGAGCTCTGTCCCAGCGCCGAGTGCTGGAACTCAGAGATGCAGACACACACTGCTCCAGCTGTGGCTCCAGGCGCATTTCGTTAAAGTGTCGAGATCGTGAGCTTCAGTTTTGTTAAGTTCCTCTTTCATCCCTTTTGCGCTCTTGCTTCGCAGACTGTTCGGTGATAAAAGCTTTTCGTCCACCTTTTCTCAACGAATTGTGACTTTTTTACTTTTTCCCTTTGTTCAGGAATCGTTGTGTGCCGTGTGACTGGGCCATAAACCGCTGCACACAGACAACAGCATGGATGGCCCAGTCACACGACACTTAACGAAGGGCAACGAAGCCCTGATGAAACAAGAAATCTGGACTTTCGTTGGCATCGTTTAACCTTCGTGCAGCTTCGTTCCTGCAGCTGGCACTTCGTCAGGATTTTTAAACTGTTGAAAAATCTGAACAAAGGGCAATGAAAACGAGAGTTACGAATGTAACTACGGTTCTATGAATTCCGAATGACCGCCAGAAGGCGGTGCTTTAGCACCTGGATAATTACATGTGCGCAGCACAGAGGTCGAGAATATATACCAACAAAGTCACACCATTGAATGTGACCTGGGTGACGTCACTGGTTGTCTTTATATACCAGACGCACCCAGCGCTCGCTTCTTTTCGGAATGAACTCGCAAGACTCTGAGTGACAAGCAACTCTGGCGGTCATCCGGAATTCATAGAACCGTAGTTACATTCATAACTCTTGTTCTATTTCATTCCTCCTGACCGCCAGAGGGCGGTGCTTTAGCACCTGGATGACTTAATACCAACAAGGTCACGAAGAGTCACACTCACCTCGCATCAGCAGTGGGGAGTGGAGGCAGACAACACCGCCGAAGTCACCGCAGGAGGAGCGGCCACATTCAGTTTGGGCGAAGGTACAGGATGAAGCCCACATAGCAGCAGCACAAATATCACTCAAAGGGACACCTCTCAGTGCAGCCCAGGAGGTGGACACCCCTCTGGTGGAATGGCACGTAACCTTAGGAGGCTGAAGACCTCTGGACCTGTATACTTGTAAAATGGCATCCACGACCCAATGCGAGAGTCACTGCTTTGAGACAGCACAGCCTCTTTTGTGATCACCGTAACACACAAACAGGGCATCTGTTTTCCGGATCCTGGCAGTCGCACTAATGTACTGCTTCAACATTCGGACAGGACACAGGGAACCTGAAACAGATAATCCTGGATCAGAATGCGGGACATACACAGCCAAGGAAACTGGCTGGTTAACATGAAAAGTTGAAATTCTCTTGGGTAAAAAGGACGGATTAGGCCACAGCGTAACCCCAGATCCGTCAGAATTCCATCGCAAACAGTCCCCAGCGACTGATAGGGCATGGAGCTCTCCCACCCGCTTAGCCGAAGACAGTGCAAGTAGAAAGGCAGTCTTCACTGACACCCATTTAAGATCAGCACTTTCAACTGGTTCGAAAGGGGATAAGCTTAAACCTTCCAGGACTAGAGGAAGGTCCCATGAAGGTACGTGTGCAAGCCTTAGAGGCCGCAAACGTAGAGCACCTTTCAAAAAATGACACACTAAGAGGTGTGAACCCACTGACCGGCCATCAACGTAGACGTGCTGGGCAGAGATTGCAGCAACACAAACCTTCAAGGTAGCGACAGAAAGTCCTTTCTCCAGCAGTTCTTGTAAATATTTGAGGAGAATAGGCACAGGGCAATGCTCCGGGTCTAACTGTTGTTTCTCACACCACCGCGCAAACAGCTTCCATCTGTTGTCATACAAAGCCCTGGTAGAAGCAGCACGTGAATTAAGGATAGTCTGAACAACAGCCTGGTCACAAGAACTTAACAAGGAGTCTGGCCCCTCAACGGCCACACATACAGTTGAAGGCGTTCTGGGTGAGGGTCCCAAATCCTCCCCTGTAGCTGTGACAACAAATCCTTCCTCTCCGGGAGAGCCCAAGTTTCTCCCTCAAGGAGTTTGTAAATCATGGGAAACCAAATCCTCCCAGGCCAAAATGGAGCAACCAGCAGCACCCTGTGGCTGCTCTGATCTATCCTGTGCAGTGTCAACATCAGCAGCGGGAGAGGAGGGAAGGCATAAAGGAGGCAATCCGGCCACGGGTGAGCCAATGCATCCTGCCCCAGTGGGCTGTCTGGTTCCAAGAGGGAGTACCATCGTGGGCAATGTGTCGAGGTGCTTGAAGCGAGAAGGTCCACTTCCGCTGCACCATATTTCTGCCAGATCATCTGGACCACAATCGGGTTCAGTCTCCACTCTCCCGGTGGTGGTTTCTGTCTGGAGAGTAAATCCGCTGCGCTGTTCTGTACACCGGGCAGATGAACTGCTCTGACACTCTGAAGGCGAGGCAACGCCCATAAGAGAAGCTTCCGAGTTTCTGCCAAAGAGTGATTGGACCTGGTGCCCCCCTGATGGTTTATGTGATAGACTGTTGATGTGTTGTCCGACCGGACAAGAACATGTCTTCCTCTCAGGGCTGGGAGGAAATGCTTGAGAGCCAGTCGCACAGCACGAAGCTCCAGCACGTTTATGTGTTGGAGTCTCTCCTGGGGACTCCAGGCACCCCTCACCATCCTGTGATTCCACACGGCCCCCCAACCTTTGAGTGATGCATCTGTAACAACCACCTCTCGGAGAGAAGGAACAGAGCCTAGAGGGACACCGTTGCAGATGAAGTCCACGTTCCCCCAGGGTTTGAGGTGCAGAAGGCACTGGTTGGAGAGTCGTACAAGCCTGTGCTGATGCAACTTCGAGTTGAGGCCTAGGTTGTTGATCCAAATCTGTAGAGGACATAAGAACAGAAGTCCCAAAGGTACCACTAGTGACACTGCAGTCAATTTGCCCATCAACCGGAGCAGCAAACCAAAAGGCAGCGTCACAGCCCGTTGAATGTGTGAGACGAGACGAATTACATCGTCCACTCTCTGCGGGGATGGCGATGCAGTCATAGTCAGGGAGTTGATGGCAATGCCGATGAAGGTCGTTTGTTGACTGGGAACAAGAGAACTCTCTGCAAAGTTCACTGTGAGTCCTGAATGAGAGACATGGTTCAGTAGAAGAGCTGTGTCGTTGTGCGCCTGCTCCCGAGTCGGAGCGCGGACAAGCCAATCGTCTAAGTAGGGTAGGATTCTTAATCCAAGAGCTTGCAGTGGGGCTAGTGCTGCAGCCATACATCTGGTAAATGTACGAGGGGCAAGAGAGAGGCCGAAAGGAAGCACCCTGAACTGGTATGCCTGACCTTCGAAAGCAAAGCGGAGAAACTGCCTGTGATGAGGCGCCACTGGCACATGGAAATAGGCGTCTTTTAAGTCGACACTTGTGAACCAGTCTCCTGGTGTGATAATTTGAAGGACGTCTACTGTGCGGAGCATATGAAACTGCAGCACTTTGATATAACGATTCAGACGTCGGAGATCGAGGATAGGACGAAAGCCGCCATCCTTCTTTGGAACAAGGAAGTAAATTGAATAGAACCCCCTGAGCTGGTCTGATCTGTGAACTGGCTCTATGGCCCCCTTCTCCAGGAGTTCCAAAATCTCCCGTTGTAGGGCAGCAGACTGCACCGAGTTGGAAACAGTCATCCTCACACCATTGAACTTTGGAGGACGACATCCAAACTGAATTCTGTAACCTTCGAACAAGGTTGAAATGACCCATGGGTCTTGAACTTGAGTGGCTGAGTTGATTTCGTGAAAAACGGCTGGGGGCCAAACATTGGCAGTCAGACCAGACCACCTCTGCCTCGCATCCCCGAGAACCTCTGGGCGCGATTACTGGAAGCTCTGCGAAACCGTTCAGTTCTCGGCCCGTAGGCTCATGAAAGGCTGCTGGGAGAGCTGGCCCTCAACTGCAAAAGCACGTGCAGGTCTGGGAGTCGGCGGAAGTCTGGATGCAGAGTGAAAAGCTGTAGCACGTCTGACTGGCTGAGGTCTGGAAGACCGGTGTAGGTCAACAAACTGTTGCCGAGATTTACTAGCCTCGACAGCACGCTCTAAAGTTTGTTGGGCCGCAGGTCCAAATACTTGGCCTGGAAGAACCGGCAGCGAACGGAGTGTGCCTCTGCAGGATTCGGAAAGGGGGGGACTGCGCAAGCCACACCTGATGTCTAGTGATGGTAAGGGTTGACATCAGTCTGCCAAGCTCTCTGGACATATAAGCAAAGGTTTGGAGTGAGGCATCATTAAGACTTTGCGCAGCATCATCAACCTCTGCCTCCCTCAAAGACTTTGAGAGGGCAAGGGCTAAATGGGACAGTGAGTTGCCTAGGCGACCGATGCGAGCAGCTATGTCATAGCTTTTGGTGAGGAGGTCATCAGTGACCCTACACTGAGGGCGTGGGCAGCGGGCATCCGGCCGAGCAGCATCAGCTGGAGCCACAACCAGGTTCGCAATAATGCTGTCAACGGCGGGCATACGGTTCAGACCATACTGCGCTGAATCACACATAGAGCTAAGGGCTCTGCAGTCCTGTGATAGATGGGTCAATGATTTGGCGTCCGCCCAACATCGGTGGAGTTCCTCGATATATGGTTGTGAAACTGGAACGTTGAACTCAGGCTTCTGAGTGACTTTGAAAAAGGCACTTGAAGCGGTGGTTTCTGCAGGGGGATTGTCGACCCCAAGCCTGGATAAAGCCAACTGAACAGCTTGCTTGACAAAGGATAGTCCAGGTTCGGTTTGCGGCATGGACTCTGCCTCGGAGGTATCAGAGCCCACTAATGAATGGCTTGGAGAAAGACTCCTCTCATCCTCATCCTCCACACAGTTTATATCACTTGTCATGTACAAGGAATCAGTTGCAGCAATAGTCACGACATCGTCCTCCTGCTGAGTAACTACATTGGTCTGATCAGCCTCATTAGGGACAGCAGGAACTGTCACTGCATCCTTAGGCTGTAGATTCAGAAGCAAGGACTTAATCTGAGCAAACTCAGAAGTCAACGTTTCGACCTTTTCAGCCAAAGCATGGTAATGAGTAACCTTCTTAGCAGAAGGGGCTCCTGCATGTGGGCGTTTACGGCGCTTTGGGTCCTTCCTGGGGCTGGAGGCCAAAGTCGCACTAGATATTCCACTTTCCAATGCCGCAAGTCTAGCAGATCTCTCTGCCAGTGGCATGCTGGCACAATTAAGGCAGGCATCGCCAGTCAGGGCTTCCCTCAGGTGTCCGATCCCAAGACAGGAGGAGCAAAACATATGTCCATCATCTGGGCTCAAGGGAGCCAAACAGGTACTACAGCCATGCAACAAAGGCCCTGTCAACATTGTGGACTGCGTGCAGATGGCTAACGCAAGCCCTGATGGTTACAAATGGAAAGAGAAAGCGTGAATCACATGCAGTGTAAATAGTAACACGAGGCACGGAGCGTGAAGCACTCACAGCCGTCGGCTTGACACGAGGCACGGAGCATGAAGCACTCACAGCCGCAGACTCGACACGAGGCACGGAGCGTGAAGCACTCACAGCCGTCGGCTTGACACGAGGCACGGAGCGTGAAGCACTCACAGCCGTCGGCTTGACACGAGGCACGGAGCGTGAAGCACTCACAGCCGTCGGCTTGACACGAGGCACGGAGCGTGAAGCACTCACAGCCGTCGGCTTGACACGAGGCACGGAGCGTGAAGCACTCACAGCCGTCGGCTTGACACGAGGCACGGAGCGTGAAGCACTCACAGCCGTCGGCTTGACACGAGGCACGGAGCGTGAAGCACTCACAGCCGTCGGCTTGACACGAGGCACGGAGCGTGAAGCACTCACAGCCGCAGACTCG
Source organism: Thalassophryne amazonica (assembly GCF_902500255.1). Lineage (NCBI taxonomy): Eukaryota > Metazoa > Chordata > Actinopteri > Batrachoidiformes > Batrachoididae > Thalassophryne > Thalassophryne amazonica. The sequence continues at coordinate 66,665,465 of NC_047118.1, read as the reverse complement.
ACACGAGGCACGGAGCGTGAAGCACTCCAGCCGCAGACTCGGCACGAGGCACGGAGCTTGAAACACTCACAGTGTAAAAGCTAATACAAGGCCCGGAGCGTGAAACACTCACAGCCACAGTAATAACATGATGCACACAGCCGAAAAAAACTCACAGCCCAAGCGCTAAGTCACTTAGAGCAACGACGACAACACTAGCTGCTAGCGGAGCTGTTAAACTTAGCAAATGGCGGCAGTGCAGACAAAGTACTTCAAGGAGTGGAAAACACTCACGGCAAGCCCAACACAGTACACTATACTGGTTCTGATACACACACTACCACGTTAACGGGGTTAGCGACAACTAAACAAATAGCCAGCTTTCATCGAAACAACACAGCTAATGTGCACAGAGGAAAATATCCAGCAGGGCAGCGGCAAGGCGCGCACCCGGCGTTTAGGAAGGTGTACTCACGACAGGCGTCAAAGAATACAAAAAACGAACACATGAATACATGAAGCCGTGTCTCGCAGCCTCTGGAGGACGTGTGCAGTGCACGTAGCTCCAACCGAAGGTGGGTTGCGAGGCTACAAGCGAGAGCGGCAATCGCAGCTAAATGCGTTCTCAACCTCTAAGAATGCGAGAATGTAGAAAAGAAGCGAGCGCTGGGTGCGTCTGGTATATAAAGACAACCAGTGACGTCACCCAGGTCACATTCAATGGTGTGACTTTGATGGTATATATTCTCGACCTCTGTGCTGCGCACATGTAGTTATCCAGGTGCTAAAGCACCGCCCTCTGGCGGTCAGGAGGAATGAAATAGAACCTCAATTCATCCGTGTTTCATTTTGCTGTCGTTCTTGATGTTTTTTAATCGTTTGTTTAGTTTTTGTAATGTTATTATTTAGTTTGACTTCGTTTGAGCAGCTGAATGTTTTCACACAATGCAGAAGCTGATTTGTGAGCGCTGAGGCTGCTGCTGTGTTCATGTACTGTTGGAAATTACAGGGCAAACTCAGCCTGTTTGCTTGGATTTTTTTTTTTTTTTTATCTGTGAGGGGGGTCAGCTTCACTGGGCTCAGGTACCTTATATAAGCCAGAATTAATCTTTTGTGTGGATACAATTAATTATTTTGCCACAAGCAACTGCTGAATTTGAAACAACAAAAGTTGTGTAATTTCCGACGGTATGAACGCAGCATTATAACAATCCCTTACTGTCGCGTAAGGGATTATGGGCTATCTCAAAAGGGCAAATGGTCCGGGAAGCATGTGAGCCACAGATTAATAGTGGTTTACATAAGTGTGTTTTCATGTCATGGTGACTTGTATTTAAAGTCACAACTGGATTAACTGTGCAATGAAATCACAGTTTGAGGAGTGGTTAATGCAGCTGCAAGTGCACCCATGAATGCAACCTGTAAAAACATCTTCGTGCTCCACTATATGTCTTTTATTTACTTACTTACTATTTAAATGCAAATATCTGTTACTCAAAAACAGTATCTGATCCGAACAGCAGGTTTAGTGATCTGTGACACCCCATCTGATGAGGATGCCCCCTGACAGTCGCCCATGGGAGGTCTTCCAGGCGTGTCCAACTAGGAGGGTATGGGAAAAATCACGATTTTTCCCAGTTAGTTGAGAAACACCCACAGGATCCCCCAGGAAGTGTTGGAGGACTTGCCCGAGGACTGGAAAGTGTGGACTGCGCTACAGTTGTATATAAATATTTGGTCACCCCTGATAATTTTCATGATTTTCCTTTATAAATCATTGGTTGCCTGAATCAGAAATTTCAGTTAAATATATCATATAGCAGACAAACACACTGATATTTGAGAAGTGAAATAAAGTTTCTAGTATTTACAGAACGTGTGCAATAATTATTTAAACAAAATTAGGCAGTTGCATAAATTTGGGCACCCTTGTCATTTTATTGATTTTAATACATTTAGCACTAATTACTGGAACACAAAATTGGTTTGGTAAGCTCATTGACCCTTGACCTCCTTACACAGGTGAATCCAGTTATAAGAAAGGGTATTTAAGGTGGCCATTTGCAAATGTTTCCCCTCTTTGCATCTCTTCTAATGAGTGGCAACATGGGAGCCTCTAAACAACTCTGAAATTACCTGAAAACAAAGACTGCTCAGCATCATGATTTAGGGAAAGGATCAAAAAGCTATCTCAGAGATTTCAGCTGTCAGTTTCCACTGTGAGGAACATAGTGAGGAAATGGAAGACCACAGACAGTGACAGGCCAAGAAAAATTTCAGATAAGCTGAAGCGAAGGATGGTGAGAACAGTCATAGTCAACCCACAGACTTGCTCTAAAGACCTACAACATGCTCTTGCTGCAGATAGTGTCTCTGTGCATCGTTCAACTATACAGTGTAGTTTGCACAGAGATGCTTTAATGTAGAGGAAGCCTTTTCTGTGTACACGCTACAAACAGAGTCACTTGAGGTATACTAAAGCACATTTGGACAAGCCAGCTTCATTTTGGAATAAGGTGCTGTGGACTGATGAAACTAAAATTTAGTTATTTGGACATAACAAGGGGTAGTATGCATGGCTGAAAAAGAACACAGCATTCCAAGAAAGAAAACACTTGCTACCTACAGTAAAATTTGGAGGTGGTTCCATCATGCTGTGGGGCTGTGTGGCCAGTGCAAGTACTGGGAATCTTGTTAAAGTTGAGGGTCACATGGATTCCAGTCAATATCAGCAGATTCTTGAGAACAATGTTCAAGAATCAGTGACAAAGTTGAAGTTGCGCCAGGGCTGGATCTTTCAACAAGACAACGACCCTAAACACTGCTCCAAATCTACTAATGGCCATCTCAGTCCCCAGACATGAATATTGTTGAAAATCTGTGGTGGGATTTTAAGCGGGCTGTCCATGCTCGGAAACCAACAAACCTGAGATGTTTTGTAAAGAAGAATGGTCCAAAATACCTTCAACCAGAATCCAGACTCTCATTGGAAGCTATAGGAAGTATTTAGAGGCTGTTATTTCTGCGAAAGGAGGATCTACTAAATATTGATTTATTTTTTCTGTTGGCGTGCCCAAATTTATGCACCTGCCTAATTTTGTTTAAAGAATTATTGCACATTTTCTGTAAATCCTATAAACTTCTTTCACATCTCAAATATTACTGTTTGTCTGCTAGATGATATATGTAACTGAAATTGCTGATCCAAACAACCAATGATCTACAAAGGAAAATCATGGAAATCATCAGGGGTGCCCAAACTTTTACATGCAACTGTATTTGGTCTACTGCCACTGTGAACTGGACAAGTGGCAGAAAATTAATGAAACTTCACTAGGAATTCTATTTTCAGGTATTTCACTTGTGGCAATTAATTATTTAACAGCAGTCCACAGAAAGACCAGTTTTTAAGAGAAACTGCTTCACAAATGCTCGACTTCCCAGACGATGCTGCGATCTTTGTGGAATCAACGTATGCCCTTATTGCAGCACTTGAGAAGGTGAGTGAGAAGTCAGAGCATTTGTATTTCTGACCATTTTGGAGAAAGAATAAGATCCAGGCTTCAATGACTTCCTGGACTCAGTCATCAGAAGTGTTACTGTATGTGCTGAAAGTGTTAAACTGATTGAAAGCTTCATTTTACAGGCAATGAAGTTTATGTCTCCAGGTCCTCGGCTTTTGAGATCGAGACATGTCTGGGAAGACCTTATGAGTCATGGCGATCCTGTTAGCTTGGCAAGAGAATGAAGGTCCATGTCTTTAGGGTCCTGGTGCGTGCTGTTTTACTGTATGGTTGTGAGTCTGCCGTAACCGCTATGGATCTCTTTTGTTACTGACCACTAACAAAAACACCACAATGCCACAGTGGAGATAACATAGAAAGAGACTATAGTCTCTCTGTCAGGTACAAACACAGATTCAAGATGTCAAAGTGAATGTCTGCAAAATGAGGGGAGAGGATCAGACATCCTGTCTACAACTACAGCCCCTAGGTTATGCACCGTTTGTGCACATAGTGTGTTGTAGGGTGTTCTTTACCATGTTCTTGTGTGTGCTGTGTATATCTGTCTGTGGTGTGAAAACAGACAGGTCTCCATTGAGGATTACGTCAGCCAGGGCATCAACCAGAGGCTGATAATGGATGATGAGAAACACCTGTAAAAAAAACAAACATTCAAAAAAGTAAATGTACACAGAACAGACGGTCATCTATTTTACTCTTTGAGAACAACACACAAATCGCTTACTTGAGACAGCAGGTACAAGGACACCTGAGGGTTGATCTTTCGCTCTTCAGACTGGGGAAAAAAAACAAACAAAACACACAAACATGCAAAAATAAAAGCAAGGCCAACTCACAAACAGATGGATGAATGCCTAACAGGAGAGGTTGGTAAAATACATATAATGCACTAAAACAGGTCCACACAGTGACGTACCATCTCAGAACTGACCAGAGAGTAGACATAGAGCGGCAGGAACAGGCGGTTGAGGAGGTGGTCAGTCAAAACGTCATTCAGGAATTCACAGTTGATGATGAGGATGTCGTTCAAGTAGTGAAGGTGGTCAAGATGCTCCGCTACCAGGTCACTTAACTTCCCTCTATTTTTATGTCTGGGATATGACAAACAAACACAAAGAGAGCATTGAATCAACCAAACCTGGCCTTGATCTCAACACTCGTCTTTGTCAGTCTTGAGTTTTGACTGAATGTATGACGGAGTAATGCTGGATGTTTTCTTTTAGAAGGGGCCAAGTTCTTCTCAGCCTTTTGCACAAACAAGATATGTTTAAATATTTACTGACTTAGGGCCACTTCACACTTAGATAAAACCATGAAGGCCACAGTGCAGCCTGAAAATTTTGGTCACAATCTCAAAAATTCCCATGTCACAGTCTGTAGTTGGTCCTGATTACATCCTTCCCATGGTCTCACATCTAACACATTTCCACTAATTTCTTATCACGCGTGTACCAAGTGCAATTCTCTCTACCGCACATAGTCACATCCAGGTTCCCTTGGGGGACACATAATTATTATTTGCCTTATTTTGAAGAGATTTACAGTTATCTGTTTTTCCAGTTGCACTCTAAGTTGTGCAGCCAGTGGTAAAAACACATTAAAATAAAAAAAAAGTGTAAACCAGACTGAATAAACTCATTCATTCATTCATCTTCAACCGCTTTTCCGGGTTCGGGACACGGGCGCAACAGCTCCAGCAGAGGACCCCAGACTTCCCTTTCCCATGCCATATTGACCACCTCTGACTGGGGGATCCCGAGGCGTTCCCAGGCCAGTGTGGAGATATCATCTCTCCACCTAGCCTTGTGTCTTTCCCAGGGTCTCCTCCCAGATGGACGTGCCTGGAACACCTCCCCTGGGAGGCACCCAGGAGGCATCCTTACCAGATGCCCGAACCACCTCAGCTGGCTCCTTTCAACGCGAAGGAGCAGTGACTCTACTCCGAGCTCCCCTCACGAATGACCGAACTTCTCACCCTATCTCAAAGGGAGACACCAGCCACCCTCCTGAGGAAGCCCATTTCGGCCGCTTGTACCTGTGATCTAGTTCATTCAGTCATACTCAACAGTCATGACCATAGGTGAGAGTAGGAACGAAGATTGACCAGTAGATCAAGAGTTTTGCCTTTTGGGTCAGCTCGCTTTTCTTCACAACAGTACGGTAGAGCAAATGCAATACCGCCCCTGCTGCGCTGATTCTCCGGCCAATCTCACACTCCATCATCCGCTCACTCGTGAACAAGACCCCGAGGTAATTGAACTCCTTCACTTGGGGCAAGGCTGTATTCCCTACCCAGAGTAGGCAATCCATCGGTGTCGTGCTGAGAACCATGGCCTCAGATTTAGAGGTACTGATCCTCATCCCAGCCGGTTCACACTCGGCTGCGAACCGATCCAGTGAGTGTTGGAGGTCACAGGCTGATGAAGCCAACAGGACCACATCATCTGCAAAAAGCAGTGATGAGACCCTGAGCCCACCAAAGTGGAAACCCTCCTCCCCCGACTACGTCTCGATATCTTGTCCATGAATATCACAAACAGGATTGGTAACAAGGTGCAGCCCTGACGGAGGCCAACTTCCACCGGAAACGAGTCCGACTTACTGCCGAGTACCCGAACAGCTCTCACTTTGCGAGTAGAGAGATTGGATGGCCCTGAGAAAGGACCCCCTCACTCCATACTCCCGCAGTACCTCCCACAGTATCTCCCGGGGTACACAATCATACGCCTTCTCCACGTCCACAAAACACATGTAGACTGGGTGGGCATACTCCCAGGCACCCTCCAGAATCCTTGTGAGAGTAAAGCGCTGGTCAGTTGTTCCACGAAGACTGAATAAACTAAGTAATAAAAACGTACATACCTTGCAATACAAATGCATAATGCTGATTTTTACTTCACCTGAAGCTGCACACAAGGAAACACTGAAAATATCCTGCTGTGCAACACTGCTTCAGGATACACAGAGCATCATAACCTTTGATATTTCAAAGTTCCACATGACAGTCATTAAACATCCCATCACCATCGTCACCTTTGTGTTCTTTGATACTATGATTTGTCCATCCACAGTCAATAAGCAGGTAAACACAGACATCACTAACAGCTGGCTGTGCTAAAGTCTGTGTCGAAACCACAGCTGTCTCATTAAGATTCCAATGAAACAGCTCTTCCTCTCCAAGCCTACATGGTCACATGCTTGCAAAAATCAGATCAACTTGCATGGCACTCTTGTAGTTACATATAAAAATAAATGAATAAAAAAAAAAAAAAAAAAATACAAGTGGGCATCAAGCATTGTTAATGGGATCGAAAATCTTTCCAACAGGCGAGGGGAAAAAAAAAAAAACGGATGGTGACAAAGCAATTCATTGTGGCTTAATTTTTCCTATATGCAATAGGGAGATTCCTTCTTACGATGTACATTAATTTAACCTTTATTTAACCAGATTAGTCCCATTGAGGTTGAGACCTCTTTTGCAAGGGAGACCTGGACAATTAAAATTTAAATGTGGGAGGAAACGGAGCACCCGGAGGAAACGGAGTACCCGGAGAAAACCTACGCAAACACGGGGAAAACATTCAAACTCCACACAGACAGGCCACAGGTGGCAATCAAACCCTTGGCCTTCTTGCTGTGAGGCAACAGTGATAATGACTAAGCCACCGTGCTGCCAAACAATCACATCACACTATGTATACCACAAGCTATACTTTTAAATTTGTTCTGCAAGTTTTCTTGTGTCCACAAGTTAGTTCAACAATAAATTACAGACAGAAAACCAGTTCTGCAAAATATGCCTGTCTCAAACCTACACTCAAAGATGCTCCAAGTGTGCATGCACTGAAGCCAATCTCGATATGTACGATGAAGTGGCAGAGAAAAAGATTATCATTATTATTTATTTATTCGCTCATTCATTTAATGGCCATGGACAGTAACAAGCATAATAAATTCACAAAGCAGACCACAGATGGTTGTAAAGAGAGCCTGCCCATGGTAGATTTGTACAACATCAATGAAGCCCCACTAGCTTTATTTACGTTGTTATTCAATTCAATTGAATTTTATTTATATAGCGCCAAATCACAACAAACAGTTGCCCCAATGCGCTTTATATTGTAAGGCAAGGCCATACAATAATTACGTAAAAACCCCAATGGTCAAAACGACCCCCTGTGAGCAAGCACTTGGCGACAGTGGGAAGGAAAAACTCCCTTTTAACAGGAAGAAACCTCCAGCAGAACCAGGCACAGGGAGGGGCAGTCTTCTGCTGGGACTGGTTGGGGCTGAGGGAGAGAACCAGGAAAAAGACATGCTGTGGAGGGGAGCAGAGATCAATCACTAATGATTAAATGCAGAGTGGTGCATACAGAGCAAAAAGAGAAAGAAACACTCAGTGCATCATGGGAACCCCCCAGCAGTCTAAGTCTATAGCAGCATAACTAAGGGATGCTTCAGGGTCACCTGATCCAGCCCTAACTATAAGCTTTAGCAAAAAGGAAAGTTTTAAGCCTAATCTTAAAAGTAGAGAGGGTGTCTGTCTCCCTGATCTGAATTGGGAGCTGGTTCCACAGGAGAGGAGCCTGAAAGCTGAAGGCTCTGCCTCCCATTCTACTCTTACAAACCCTAGGAACTACAAGTAAGCCTGCAGTCTGAGAGCGAAGCGCTCTATTGGGGTGATATGGTACTATGAGGTCCCTACGATAAGATGGGACCTGATTATTCAAAACGTTATAAGTAAGAAGAAGAATTTTAAATTCTATTCTAGAATTAACAGGAAGCCAATGAAGAGAGGCCAATATGGGTGAGATATGCTCTCTCCTTCTAGTCCCTGTCAGTACTCTAGCTGCAGCATTTTGAATTAACTGAAGGCTTTTCAGGGAACTTTTAGGACAACCTGATAATAATGAATTACAATAGTCCAGCCTAGAGGAAATAAATGCATGAATTAGTTTTTCAGCATCACTCTGAGACAAGACCTTTCTAATTTTAGAGATATTGCGCAAATGCAAAAAGTAGTCCTACATATTTGTTTAATATGCGCATTGAATGACATATCCTGATCAAAAATGACTCCAAGATTTCTCACAGTATTACTAGAGGTCAGGGTAATGCCATCCAGAGTAAGGATCTGGTTAGACACCATGGTTCTAAGATTTGTGGGGCCAAGTACAATAACTTCAGTTTTATCTGAGTTTAAAAGCAGGAAATTAGAGGTCATCCATGTCTTTATGGCTGTAAGACAATCCTGCAGTTTAGCTAATTGGTGTGTGTCCTCTGGCTTCATGGATAGATAAAGCTGGGTATCATCTGCGTAACAATGAAAATTTAAGCAATGCCGTCTAATAATACTGCCTAAGGGAAACATGTATAAAGTGAATAAAATTGGTCCTAGCACAGAACCTTGTGGAACTCCATAATTAACCTTAGTCTGTGAAAAAGATTCCCCATTTACATGAACAAATTGTAATCTATTAGATAAATATGATTCAAACCACCGCAGCGCAGTGCCTTTAATACCTATGGCATGCTCTAATCTCTGTAATAAAATTTTATGGTCAACAGTATCAAAAGCAGCACTGAGGTCTAACAGAACAAGCACAGAGATGAGTCCACTGTCTGAGGCCATAAGAAGATCATTTGTAACCTTCACTAATGCTATTTCTGTACTATGATGAATTCTAAAACCTGACTGAAACTCTTCAAATAGACCATTCCTCTGCAGATGATCAGTTAGCTGTTCTACAACTACCCTTTCAAGAATTTTTGAGAGAAAAGGAAGGTTGGAGATTGGCCTATAATTAGCTAAGATAGCTGGGTCAAGTGATGGCTTTTTAAGTAATGGTTTAATTACTGCCACCTTAAAGGCCTGTGGTACATAGCCAACTAATAAAGATAGATTTATCATATTTAAGATCGAAGCATTAATTAATGGTAGGGCTTCCTTGAGCAGCCTGGTAGGAATGGGGTCTAATAGACATGTTGATGGTTTGGAGGAAGTAACTAATGAAAATAACTCAGACAGAACAATCAGGCTGTGACGATGAATCAGACTGAAACAATGTAACAGATAAGTTTAAGACTTTATATTTACTCAATGTGTGAATGATTTTAATATTTGAAACAGTCTGAACTGTTCGCATGAAGACTGCAGCTTTGTAGATGGTGAGTCAATCGATGCACAGCAGCGGGTTAGCGCCTCTCTTTTGTAACCGGTCCATAATTTTGGCACCACAGCTTAAGGTGCCGAAAAACTGGTACAGTACGGGTCGGTTATGTTGGTACCCATTCCTAAATCTGGATGTGGAAATGCACAAAATAGTGTGCCGTTCCGAGCCGGACCACGTGGTGGAAACTGGGCTTTAGTAAGGAGTAACCAGGATTTGATCAGCTGACCCTTCAGTTGCAGGACAGTGATTCCACCACTAAATTACTATTTGTAGTACCTTTGACCATTTTATGAACCTTTTTTTTTTTTTTTTTTTTTTAAGTAAGACAGGTTGTACTTACTCTTCATCAGTCTGCACACATTTGTCCAGTTCGATGACATGGCTGCCGATAAACCAGACCAGGTTGCTGAAATATGGCACAGCCGTCTTATCTCGGATATAATGTAGCATGTGCTGGTTGTCCACTAGAGAGAATAGAGTTAAAAAAAAAGACTCAATCTTACCAAATATGCATTCACAGATACACAATTACAAAAAAAAAAAAAAAAAAAAAAAAAAAAAAATGATGGCTTAATGTAACAAAACAATCAGAAATATCAAATTAAGAAATAAATTAAGGAAATCCACCAGCCACGTGAAGACAAATTAAGTGCACACATCAGTCAACCCACTGTAAAAGCAAAACTGAGTGGACTTGAAACTGAATAAATTAATTTCAGTTTCAGCATGGACCAACATTTAAAACATTTTGTTAAATACTTGCTATTTCTGTGCTCCTGTTTAAGAGTAGCCTTTCTTGACTAAATTCCTTCTTTCGCTCTGAAAAATAACCTGAATATGTTCAGGTTGACAGACAAAACGACGTGATGATGTCATCTTGGACTTTGGGAAACACTAATCGATATTTTCCACAATTTTATGACCATTATGATTTTATGATGTTATTGACCAAACCACTAATCAGATAATTGAGAAAATAATCAACAGGGGAATCTTATACAACCCCAATTCCAATGAAGTTGGGACATTGTGAAAAATGTAAATAAAAACAGAATATAATAATTTGCAAATCCTCTTCAACCTATATTCAATTGAATACAGCATAAAGACAAGATATTTAATGTTCAAACTGATAAACTTTATTGTTTTGTGCAAATATTTCCTCATTTTGAAATGGATGCCTGCAACACATTTCAAAAAAGCTGGGACATGGGACTTGGTATGTTTACCACTGTGTTACATCACCTTTCCTTCTAATAACACTCAATAAGATTTTGGGAACTGAGGACACTAATTGTTGAAGCTTTGAAGGTGGAATTCTTTCCCATTTTTGCTTGATGTACGACTTCTGTTGTTCAACAGTCCGGGATCTCAGTTGCTGTATTTTGCGCTTCATAATGTGCCACACATTTTCAGGTCTGGACTGCGGGCAGGCCAGTCTAGTATCCGCACTCTTTTACTAAGAAGCCACGCTGTTGTAACATGTGCAGAATGTGGCTTGACATTGTCTTGCTGAAATAAGCAGGGATGTCCCTGAAAAAGATGTTGCTTGGATGGCAGCATGTGTTGCTCCAAAACCTGGATGTACCTTTCAGCATTGATGGTGCCATCGCAGATGTGTAAGTTGCCCATGCCATGGGCACTAACACACACACCCCCCCATACCATCACAGATGCTGGCTTTTGAACTTTGTGCTAGTAACAATCTGGACGGTCTTTTTCCTCTTTTGTCCAGAAGACACAAAGTCCACTGAAATTTTGACCAGTTGGCACTTAATTTTGGTTCGTGTGTTGTGCATCATACGGACAAAGTGAGGAATCTTGGAGTACTTGTCGATCCTACATTGTCTTTTGGCCCCCACATTAGAGACATTACGAGGACTGCCTTCTTTCATCTGCGAAATGTGGCGAGGATTCGTGCCATCCTGTCTATGGCTGATGCTGAAACTTTGATACATGCGTTTATTTCTTCCAGATTGGATTATTGTAATGTTTTATTTTCTGCCCTGCCGCAGTCTAGCATTCGAGGACTTCAGTTGGTACAGAATACTGCTGCCAGACTTTTGACACAAAATAGAAGGTTTGACCACATTACTCCCATTCTGGCATCCCTTCATTGGCTACCGGTTTCTGCCAGATCGGATTTTAATGTTTTATTGTTGGGTTATAAAATTGTTCATGGACTGGCACCTTCCTACCTGGTGGACCTGGTTAAGCCCTACGTACCTACGAGGCCCTTGCGTTCGCAGGGCGCAGGGCTTCTGTGTGTTCCGAGGATGAACAAGAAGTCTGTCAGGTATAGAGCCTTCTCCTACCGTGGTCCGACTCTTTGGAACGATCTACCTACTGTTACTCGGCAGTCTGACAAGGAGGAGACTTTTAAATCAAGACTGAAGACCCACTGTCTTATTAATTTAATTTGTTTGTGTTTGCTTTGTAATTTTCCTTTGATTCTTCTGTGTTTTATCTTTTTATTGCGCTTTTCTTGCTTTTAACTTTGATTTTAGATTAATTTGTGTTGTGAATTGTGTGAAGCGCCTTGGGGCGACTTTGTCGTGAGTTGGCGCTATACAATTTAATAAACTGAAATTGAAATGTGGACTCAGACCACAGCACACTTTTCCACTTTGCATCTGTCCATTTTAAATGAGCTCGGGCCCAGAGAAGGCGGCAGCGTTTCTGGATGTTGTTGATGTATGGCTTTCACTTTGCATCGTAGAGTTCTAACTTGCACTTGTGGATGTAGCAACAAACTGTTTTCTGAAGTGTTCCTGAGCCCACGCGGTAAGATACTTTACACAATGATGTCAGTTTTTAATGCAGTGCCGCCTGAAGGATCGAAGGTCACAGGCATTCAATGTTGGTTTTTGGTCTTGCTGCTTACGTGTAGAAAGTTCTCCAGATTCTCTGAATCTTCTGATTAAATTATGGACTGTAGATGCTGGAATCCCTAAATTCCTTGCAGCTGAACATTGAGAAACATTGTTCTTAAATTATTGGACTATTTTTTTCGTGCAGTTGTTCACAAAGTGATGATCATCACCCCATCTTTGCTTGTGAATGGCTGAGCCTTTTGGGGATGCTCCTTTTATATTCAATCATGACACTCATGTGTTTCCAATTAGGTGTTCTTTGAGCATTCATCATGTTTCCCAGTCTTATGTTACCCTATCCCAACTTTTTTGAAACGTGGACCAGGCATCCATTTCAAAATGACCAAACATTTGCACAAAAACAACAAAGTTTATCAGTTTGAACATTAAATATCTTGTCTTTGTGGTGTATTCAATTGAATATACAGTGAGGAAAATAAGTATTTTAACACCCTGCAATTTTGCAAGTTCTCCCACTTAAAAATCATGGAGGGGTCTGAAATTTTCATCTTAGGTGCACGTCCACTGTGAATATAAAAAAAAAAAAAATCTGGACATCACAATGTATGATTTTTTAAAATAATTTATTTATATATTACTGCTGCAAATAAGTATTTGAACACCTGTGAAAATCAATGTTAATATTTGGTACAGTAGCCTTTGTTTGCAATTACAGAGGTCAAACGTTTCTTGTAGTTTTTCATCAGGTTTGCACACAGTGCAGCAGGGATTTTGGTCCACTCATCCATACAGATCTTCTCCAAATCTTTCAGGTTTGGAGTTTCAGCTCCCTCCAAAGATTTTCTATTGAGTTCAGGTCTGGAGACTGGCCAGGCCACTCCAGGACCTTGAAATGCTTCTTACGGAGCCCCTCCTTAATTGCCCTGGCTGTGTTTGGGGTCACTGTCATGCTGGAAGACCCAGCCATGACCCATCCTCAATGCTCTTACTGAGGGAAGGAAGTTGTTTGCCAAAATCTCGGAATACATCACCCCATCCATCCTCCCTTCAATACAGTGCAGTCACCCTGTGCCCTTTGCAGAAGAGCACCCCCAGAGTATGATGTTTCCACCCCCTTGCTTCACGGTTGGGATGGTTTTCTTGGGGTTGTTCTCATCCTCTAAACATGGTAAGTGGAGTTGATTCCAAAAAGCTTTATTCTGGTCTCATCTGACCACATGACCTTCTCCCATGTCTTTTCTGGATCATCCAGACGGTCACTGGTGAACTTCAAACGGGGCTGGACATGTGCTGGCTTGAGCAGGGGGACCTTGCTGCCCTGCAGGATTTTAAAACATGACAGCATCATGTGTTACTAATGTAATCTTTGTGACTGTGGTCCCAGCTCTCTTCGGGTCATTGACCAGGTCCTCCTGTGTCGTTCTGAGCTTTCTAAGACTCATCCTTACCCCACAAAGTGAGATCTTGCATGGAATCCCAGACCAAGGGAGATTGACAGTCATCTTGTGTTTCTTCCACTTTCTAATAGGATTATACAGGTAGATGTTAACACCTGCTGGGCATTGCTGCCTGTCGCACCTCCTCCGGTGCCCATGGGTCAGCTGCAGGGTCATCAGCCAGAAACCACAATTCACCAACGTTTCGCTCCTTTAATTCTGGTACGTCTCCTGGTGGCGGAGCAGTGACAGGGACGTCTCCTTGTCACCCACTGCAGCTGATAGTTGTTTTCCCCTGCGGCTGTTGTCTGGGGTTAGGTGTTCTTCTCCCACGTTTTGTCCTTCCTCCTGAGCCACAGCCAAAAGCTCCCTTTTTCAGCCTCTTCTGCCAGGTCCTTTGTTACCTTCCTGAGCCTTCCTCCGGTGAGTCCCACGTCCCTCAGGAGGCGTGTGGTTGACAAACCAATGAAGCCTCGACACCTGACCTCTACTGGGTAGATGGTGGTCTTCCAGCCAGCCTCCCGGCACTCAGCAGCCAGCTCTGAGTACTTGGCCCTCTTACGTTTGAAGGCGGCCTCAATACCCTCCTCCATAGGTACTGTGAGCTCGATGAGGATCGCTGCTCTTGCCTTGGCTGACCACACAACTATGTCTGGCCGGAGGGATGTGGTGGTGATCTCCATGGGGAACTGAAGCTTCCTGTCAAGGTCGACCCTCATGCTCCATTCCTGGTCAGGGGAGAAGGGCCTTGATGTCTGTCTTGGCCTGATGCTTCTCCTGACCCCTCCCTCCGCAATAAAGGTGGTGAAGTCCTCTGAAGGTGGTGGTGTTTTACTTCATTGTCGGCACTCCTCCGGCATTTCGGCTAGCTTCCTCAGGACTTGGTCATGGCGCCATCTATAGCGGCCCTGTGAGAGCGCGATCTTACAGCCTGACAAGATATGCTGGAGGCTTGCATTGGGGGCATTGCAGAGCGCACAACATTCTTCACTTCCGAACCACTGGTGGAGGTTCCGAGGGCAGGGAAGCGTGTCGTAGGATGAGCGGATGAGGAAACTTAGTCTTGCCTGTGGGATCTTCCACACATCTGACCAACTGATGTTCCTGTTTGTAATTCCCTCCCAGGTTGTCCAGCTTCCTTGCCGACCCTGCAACATGACTTTGATCTTATAGCGATCTTCCTCCATCCTCATCACCTCCGCCACCACCATCTCCTTCCTTTCCTTTCGGTTGGCCTTGGACCAGAAGCGTGGTGCCTCTCCCCATCCTAGGCCTGCCCTTCCTACCTGGACTCTGCCGATGATCTCCTGATGTTGGAGCCAACTGATGGCTTGGTTGACCTCGGTCTGGGCATTCCACTTGCGGCCCGTCAGCACCTTGGCATTGGCATTCCTTACGGACTTATCTGTGGACTCCCTAAGCTCGAGGACCAACCTGGGTTTCTCTTGCATATAGCCCAGCTGTAGTGACTTTTGTGGTAGCTGCAGCATGGTTTTTCCAAAGAGGCCAGCTTCAGATAGGCACCGTGGCAGCCCCAACCACTTTCGGATGAATGAGTTGGCTTTCCCATCCATCTTAGTCACGGTCAATGAGGGGATCTCACTCATTTTCAGGGGCCACATTACCCTCTGGTAGAGCGTAAATTGGTAGCACCAGACCTTGTATTTCCCAGGGAGTTGGTTTTCGTCGATCCTTGCCAGGCCATCACAGAGCTGTTTCATGACGGTTTTCCCCATCTGCTTATCAGACAGCTCTGCGGAGTACTGCCTCCCCAGGCTTTAATAAATAATCATAACAGTTGTTGTCTTCTACCAAGCTGCTTGCCTGTTGTCCTGTAGTCCATCCCAGCCTTGTTCAGGTCTACAGTTTTGTCCCTGGTGTCCTTAGACAGCTCTTTGGTCTTGGCCATGGTGGACAGGTTGGCGTGTGATTGATTGAGTGCATGAACAGGTGTCTTTTATACAGGTAATAAGTTCAAACAGGTGCAATTAATACAGGTAAAGAGTGCAGAATAAGAGGGCTTCTTAAATAAAAAATTAACAGGTCTGTGTGAGCCAGAATTCGTGCTGGTTGGTAGGTGTTCAAATACTTATTTTCAGCAGTAACATACAAATAAATGTTTTAAAAAAATCATACATTGTGATTTCCAGATTTTTTTTTCTTTTTAGATTATGTCTCTCACAGTGGACATGCACCTAAGATGAAAATTTCAGAACCCTCCATGATTTCTAAGTGGGAGAACTTGCAAAATCGCAGGGTGTTCAAATACTTATTTTCCTCACTGTAGGTTGAAGAGGATTTGCAAATCATTGTATTCTGTTTTTATTTACATTTTACACAACGTCCCATCTTCATTGGAATTGGGGTTGTATAAAAACAATCATTAGTTGCACCAACCTAAGGCAAGCTGTCATTAAATACAAAGAAACCTGATTTGCTGTAAGTGAGCAAGTAATAATATTCAGTCTTAGGGTACATACAGTATCTCAGTCTAAAAACATTTGGTCATGTGTAAAATTAAAGTAAAAGATGCAGATTATTCTCTTCTTCTTCTTTGTCTTTTGGCTGTTCCCGTTAGGGGTCGCCATAGCAGATCAATCGTTTCCATCTCACCCTGTCCTCTGTATCTTCCTCTGTCACACCAACTACCTGCATGTCCTCCCTCAGCACATCCATAAACCTCCTCTTTGGCCTCCCTCTTCGCCTCCTGCCTGGTGGCTCCATCGTCAGCATCCTTTTCCCTATATACCCTGGGTCCCTCCCCTGCACATGTCCAAACCATCTCAATTTCGCCTCTCTGACTTTGTCTCCAAACCGTCCCACCTGAGCTGTCCCTCTGATATGTTCATTCCTAATCTTGTCTATTCTTGTCACTCCCAAAGAGATTCTCAACATTTTCAGCTCTGCCACCTGTCTTTTTGTTAGTGCCACCCTCTCTAAGCCATACAACATAGCTGGTCTCATTACTGCCTTGTAAACTTTCCCCTTCACTCTTGCTGATATTCTTCGGTCACAAATCACAAATCTTCTTCACCTCTCTACCACACTCTCCATTACTTTGAACAGTTGACTCCAAATATTTAAACTCATCTACTTTCACCACTTCTACTCCTTGTAACTGCACTATTCCACTGGGCTCCCTCCCATTCACACACATGTACTCAGTCTTGCTTCTACTGACTTTCATTCCCCTTCTCTCCAAAGCATATCTCCACCTCTCCAGACTAGACAACTTGCTCTCTACTCTCACTACAAATCACAATGTCATCTGCAAACATCACAGTCCATGGGGACTCCTGTCTGATCTCATCCGTGAACCTGTGTATCACCACAGCAAACAAAAAAGGACTCAGAGCTGATCCTTGGTGTAATCCCACCTCCACCTTGAATGGCTCTGTCATTCTGACTGCGCATCTCACCGCTATCACACTATTCTTGTACATGTTCTGCACTACCCTAACATACTTCTCTGCCACTCCAGACTTCCTCAAACAATACCACAGCTCTTCTCTTGGCACCCTATCATAAGCTTTTTCTAAGTCCACAAACACACAATATAACTCTTTCTGGCATTCTCTGTACTTCTCCAACAGTATTCTCAAGGCAACCATTGCATCTGTAGTGCCCTTTCTCGGCATGAAACCATATTGCTGATCACAGATCTTCACCTGTTTTCTAAGCCTAGCTTCTACTACTCTTTCCCATAACTTCATGCTGTGGCTGATCAGCTTTACGCCTCTGTAGTTACTGCAGCTCTGCACATCACCCTTGTTCTTGAAAATAGAAACCAGCACACTTCGTCTCCAGTCCTCAGGCATCCTCTCACTTTCCAAGATTTTATTAAACAATCTGGTTAGAAACTCTACTGCCATCTCTCCTAGACATTTCCATGCCTCTACTGGAATGTCATCTGTACCAACTTCCTTTCCACTCTTCATCCTCTTCATAGCAGCCCTCACTTCTTCCTTACTAATCTCTTGTACTTCCTGATTTACTCTCACCACATCATCCAGCCTTTCTCTCGCTCATTTTCTTTATTCATCAGCTCTTCAAAATATTCCCTCCACCTTCTCAGCACACACTTCTCACTTGTCAGCACACTGCCATGTGCATCTTTTATCACCCTAACCTGCTGCACATCCTTTCCAGCTCTGTCCCTTTGTCTGGCCAATCGGTACAAGTCCTTTTCTCCTTCCTTACTATTCAACTTCTTGTACAGCTCGCAAAATGCCTTTTCCTTCGCTTTTGCCACTCTTTTCGCCTTACACCGCATCTCCTTGTACTCCGGTCTACTTTCTTCATCTCTCCGACTATCCCAAAACTTTTTCGCCAACCTCTTTCTCCTTATGCTTTCCTGGACCTCTTCATTCCACCACCAAGTCTCCTTGTCTTCCTTCCACTGTCCAGATGTCATACCCAGTACTGTCCTAACTGTCTCCCTCACCACATCTGCAGTACTTTTCCAGTTGTCCAAAATTGCTTCCCCTCCAACCAGTGCTTCTTTCACCTGCTCGCTAAATTTCACACAGTCTTCTTCCCTCAGCTTCCCCCATCTGATCCTTTGTTAAGCTTTCACTCTCTTCTTCTTCTTTACCTCTAAAGTCATCCTACAAACAACCATCCTATGCTTTCTAACGACACTCTCTCCTGCCACCACGTTACAGTCTCTGATTTCCTTTAGCTTGCATCTCTTATAAAGAATGTAGTCCACCTGTGTGCACCTTCCTCCACTCTTATATGTTACCCTGTGCTCCTCCCTTTTCTTAAAGTAGGTATTCACCACAGCCATTTCCATCCTTTTTGCAAAATCAACAACCATCTGTCCTTCCCCATTCCTATCCTTGATACCATATCTACCCATTACTTCCTTATCACCTCTGTTCCCTTCACCAACATGCCCACTGAAGACCGCTCCTATCACCACTCTTTCATGCTGGGGCACACGCTCCACCACCTCATCTAACACACTCCAGAAATCTTTCTCCATCTAACAACCTACCTGTGGGGCATATGGACTGATGACATTCATCGTCACCCCTTCAATTTCCAACTTCACACTCATCACCCTGTCAGACACTCGCTTAACCTCCAACACACTTTTAACATACTCTTCCTTTAAAATGACCCCAACACCATTTCTCTTCCTGTCCTCACCATGGTACAACAACTTGTACCCACCACCGATGCTCCTGCTCTTACTTCCCTTCCACTTGGTCTCTTGCACACACAATGGGCCTCATGTATCAATGTTGCGCACTTGTGGCGTAAATTTACGGCGTAAACTTGAAATACACCAAAGTCGCCGTGACATGTATCAAGCAGTGCGCACCTGCCCATTTCTGGGGCTTCTGGTGAAGCCGGAAAGACGGCAATGAAAAAGAACTCCACCAATCACGACGCGTGCCAATAGAGCGTCAAAAGCGGCTGTCGTATCAATTGCTTTGTAGTATATAATCAGTAAAGTGTTACAGTGGTCCCTCATTAATCGCTGGAGTTACGTTCTAAAAAATAGCCCGTAATACGTGAAACCGCGACGTAGTCAGCGTTATTTTTTACAATTATTATAGACGTTTTACGGCTGTAAAACCCCTCACTACACACTTTATACACTTTTCTCAATCAGGCATGAACATTTTCTCACTTTTCTCTCGTGTGTAAACACTCTCAAAGTTCAAACCTTAGTAGGAAAATAATACCAAACTTTTTTCAGGCCCAAACATTTGTTTGAGAAATAAAAATAGAACGTTTTCCTATAAATAATTATGATGGCATTTAGAACTAACAAATTAATTTTAACGATCAACGAACGAGGTCGGACGCATAAAAAATTATTAATAGTGACTGACCAGTATGTCACAGATCGAGCCTCTGCGTCCTGACGCCGCGCCTTTCCCACTCACACCTGGCTGCAGCAGGTGTCTGTGTCCGTGTGACAAACACAGTTATGAGTAGTTGTTGGCGCTCTTTTTTCTTCTTGGCAACAAGATTCTTATAAACAGATACGCAGAACACAGAACACTGTAAAAAAAAAAAAGGCATGCAAAATTGGACTAAAAACTCCGCGAGACTCCGAGGCCACGACAGGTGAACGGCGTTATAGCGAGGGACCACTGTATTCTCTTTTCACATGTCAATAATTCTTGACATGTGGATATTTGCTCGCTCAATTAATAAGACACGCCTAATCTGTCAGATTTCTTTACTTGTTAAATGTATTTCTGTATTTATTTTATTGTGACAACCGAATAGAGACGACAAAACCTGATAGCAGCACGAGCGAATTAAGGGAATGACGAAACTACAGTTATTATCAATTTCATAGTCTACAACGATCACACCACATAAAGTTAAGCTCAGCGCTGCTCTGGCTCCAGGCTGGAAGTCTGGAGAAAAAGACGAGCAACGCTGTCTTTGCAGTAACGCTGTAGCCATGGATCGTGCTCCATAACAATCCCGCAACAGCGGGATTTGTATTGATTATTATGTAGTATAATCAGGAAAGTGTTATTTATGTAACATATGCATTGATTTGTATAATGGCACTGTTTATCATGTTGATCATCTTCATTTTTATGTGGATTCCAGCGCTGGTTCATTTTGGTGTATAATTTACGCCACCTCTCGACCTGGTGTATATTTTCAGCGCAGCGTACGCCAAAGACCACACTGATAAATGCCAAGTAGCGCAGCCGTTTTGGTTTACACCCCATATACGCTAAAATATCGCTGTACGCAACGTTGATACATGAGGCCCAATATGTCTACCTTTCTCCTCTCCATCATATCAGCCAGCTCTCTCCCTTTACCAGTCATACTACCAACATTCAAAGTTCCCACTCTCATTTCCACCCTTCTAGTTTTTTCTTCTCCCGCTGTTTGTGGAAACGTTCTCCTCCTCTTCTTCGTCGTCTTCGCCCAGCAGTAGCCAATTTCCACCGGCACCAGCACCGGTGGCAGACACGGTTAACCCGGGCCACGACCGATCCGGTATGGAATATGATTCTTAGTCTGCATAGTTGGTTTGGCTTGTTTTACACCGAATGCCCTTCCTGACGCAACCCTCCTCATTTATCCAGGCTTGGGACCGGCACTCAGAATGTACTGGCTGCACACCCCATGTGGCTGAGTTGTGCAGATTATTCTCTACCTGCACAAATTACATTCGAGTATTCATGTATTGTGGATCGCAACATGTTTTTTGTTTTTTTTTAACTTTCCCAGATTGCTCTCAGTGTTCTGCAATGTTACTTTTATAACAGATTACACCAGCTTTCAGACCCCATTAGGGAATCTTTTTTTAACCCAATACCCATTTTTTGTGAGAGGGGGGAAAAAAAAATTTAAACAAACCTAAACCCGCACAAACAGGTAAAACAGTTTCCTTTTAGTCAACATTTATAACTTTTATACCAAGGAAGATGAACAAGGCAGTAAAACTTATTATATAACGGCTGACTGGCTCCTTGTCATTTGATTGGTGTTTTATATGTCACGTGACATGGATTATTCGTCCCATCTGAGTTGTGTTGCATTTAGTGTGCAAATTTGGTTCCATACGTTTTGTAACACTGTACGCTGTGGACCCCGCCCACTAGTGAGGGCGGCATTTAACTAAACATGGCGGAGTTTGTTTAGCTGACAGACGATGATTTTAAGGAGCTAATTGACCGTGCTAATTCTTCTAACACACACACACACAAAAAAAATCAAATCCACAATGATGTAAACCGTCTGGAGGCAGAAAGAGCTGTTAGGATGAAGAGGATGTGAAGTTAGGATGTAGAGCTGGACTAATTTCTGATGCCATTTTTCGCTGGACTGAAGTCTTTTTTTTTTTTTTGGAAGTTCATAAAGTCAGTGCACAGCATCATGGACTACATCGTCAAAATTATTTCTGAACTATCGAACTGTTTTTCCAAGTTGACAGAGAACAATTTTGGACTCCTATTTAAAATTTGTGTTGGACTGTTGACGTCAAACCACAAGTGACGCACACCAAAATGTAAGTCCCTTTAGAGTTGTTTAGAAATCATCAAATGACAAGCATCTGTTTTAGCCGTTACAGCAAAACAAGTAATGAATGATTTTACATTCTTTCAATGGAATGAACATTTAACGGTCAAAGCTGGAAAGTACCATACAACTCGGCTTTGCCTCGTTGAATGGAACATTCCATCTTTCACCTCATGAAATATTCATACCATTGAACTCATAAACATTAATTATTTGTATACTATTCCTTGTGACTTATAAGAGGTTGAGCTTGTAAAAAAAGATACATTTACTTGAGAAGCACATGCACTCATTTTCTGACATTTTATAGACTTTGGACGGTATCCTCGGTGCATCTCAAAGCCCACTCAAAGAGCTCCTAACTTAGCCTAAAATATCCTGGCAAGGACTCCCAGCCTCAGAGAGACTCAATAGGTGTCTGAGAGCAAGTCTGGGCCAGGAGTTGACAGAAACTCTCTTAATGAGAAGGTGGGGTTGACCCCGCTGCCAAGTATGACGTCATCCTGAAAGAGCTATGATTGGTTGTCACAGAAAGGGAAGGAAAAATTAAAAAAATAAATGCACTCTCTGCTTCTACATATGGATGAACAGTAAAATAAACCAATCACATAACTGCATTAAGAAATGCGTAATCGTGAAAATAATTTAATGTCATGATGACAATACTCAGCAAAATTAGAGTGTTCGTCAGGCCAGTCGCTAAACCTGTAAATTCTTGTGCTGCAATGAATTATGGGCGTTCTATGTTTTGGGGTTTAAAATGTTATTATTGTGGTCCATGTTAGTTTAACAGTGTTGTTAGCGTTTTTGATTTATTGTGTTTTTGTAGTTCAATTGGTTTAGTGAGTTATGTGTCACCATAAGTCAAAACTGTATCTTGGGTGATGCTGTCCCTTCACCGTCTGTGTTGTTTTATCTGAAAATTAAGTGCGCTTCCTAGCAGCAGAGTGCCAAAAAGACAAAAGCTCTCACTCGTGTTTCATTATTCCACACAGTTCACCACAAAATAAATTGTTACACAGCTTGAAAATGTTTGAACATCTCATTCATGTGCCGATTATCTACATATTAAAAGGGTGCGTGGGTGTGTGAATTTATTAATAAGTTCAATCTAAGTACATAATTGTAAATATGTAAAAAATACGTGCATGACACAAGAAAGCGAAAACACTTATTTCTGTTGTCCATTTAAAAACTAAATGACAAAACAGAAGTAATAATAATAAAAATAATGATAATATTAATGTGTGAATATAATAACAACCTAAACAATTTATAAATACATTAAGACAGTAAATTAACATAAAATAATTACGCAGATCAAGCTGGTAGCGTGTTACTGACTCACTGTCATCCTACATATGGAGAATGTCTCTGCTTCCTCTGTGTCTTTTCCGCCATCTTGTCTGCTTAAGGCCTAAGGTACTTTGCGGACAACTTCAATCTTACCAAGAGAAAATTCTGAGAAATGTCTAAGAATTCGAGGAATTCTAAGATTTTTCTTAGAATAACATTACTAGGAGCTATTATTAGTCTTAGGGTGCTTCGTGCATACGGGCCCAAATGCTTAATGAATAAAGAAAATAATGTTACAGTCCAAAAATCAAACCACCACTCCAGTTTTTTTTTAAAGGGGTGACTTTGTATAAACCTCACTACAAGACTGTAGCATTTAGAAACAGTGATCACAATCATGTACATCGCCGCCAAAATGAAAAACAACGTGCGGCTCAGAAAACATGAGGGTGAATGAACATTTATCCCAAAAAAAGAATTCAATCATACATACAGATTTCCTTTCATCTTTTCATGTAGGTGATACAGTGTGAACAACAACAAGGATTGCCAGAATATTCCTCCTAATATATTTATAACAAATACACCATTAGGAAGTAACAGGGCTGGGTATCAAACAACACCTGTTCACACTCTGTCAGATTCAGACAACTTTATTGATCCCTAAAAGGGCAGCCCTTTTAAGGATCAATATAGTTGTCTTTCAATAAAGTTGGCTCTTTAGGGATCAATAAACTTGTCTCTCCATGTCACGTGACATGGTCATTGTCAAATAATCTTTCACCGATTTTTGTATAATCAATCTTATAAGTTTAACAGCAACTGTACCTACAGTATGAAATTAGCTAACCAATGCCTGTTTATAGGTGTCAGCTTCAGCTTAAAGGTTTAGCTAGAAGAAAGCAAGTTGTTCAGATACCCAGCCCCAAATAAAGGCTGAATGAATGGAACCAACTTACATGAAACTGGAGTTAGGCAGATGAGGTGTGCAGAGGGAGGAGGGAGAGAGACAAGGAGAGCAAGAGGAGGAGAAGTGGTTGTTGAACAGGAAGGGGGAGAGGGGGAAACAGACACAGGGTTAATATGAGTAAAGGGGTGGCTGTGGGCGGGTGGAGGTTGGGACGGACCCTGCAGGTACTGAACAATCACAAGCTGCAAAGAATGGCAAACCTCACAAAGCACTCTGTAACGTGCAAATTTTACAAGCACATCTTATCTCGTGGCATGCCTTATCTTGCAATGAAGCAACAAAAAGTTTTAACATTTTGTGTGTCTGTAGCCGGTAGTAATACAGTGTAAATAAAGTGTCCCATCCTGTGCCAGGTTTGTAGTTTGTATTGCAGTTAATAGGAATACTTGTCCTGAAAAAGCAACAGAAAGTATCAGATATGAAAGATCTAAGATAAAATTTTCAGTGCAGCATACAGATTAAAAATCACATCCCTCCGCCCCCCCCCCCCGCCCAGGTACAGCAGTCATATTTAAAGTGTTTAAGTTACACCTTAACAAAAAAGTAAAAAACAAAAAGGTGAAGACTTACCTAAACTTCAGTGAGTGTAAGTTAAAAGAGTTTTGGAATCCCCCCAAAAAGGAGTTTTTACAGTTTAAAAGAGGTCTTCATGGTTCTGAATAACCAAGACTCTACTCAGGATTTGAGTCAATTAAGTCAAAACTCCATTCACTTTATTTTTTCTGCTGGTTTTATTGGCAACAAACCAATAGCATGTTTTTCTTATTGCTTATCATTAGGGCATGAATTTATCTCATGCTATTTGTAATATGTTTTTAATTTAGCATTTGCATTTTTGCCTGTTTAACTTTCTTTTTATTGAGAAATTCTATTATGGAGATCACTTTGAAATCTTCTGAAAAAGTGCCATATGAATAAATTGTATTACTATTATTACCGCTACAACATGAAACACAATAAAGAGGATGTCTCTAAAGTGGCATTGAAACCAGGTTTGGGCAAGCCCATGAGATGTTTTACATTTTTTTGAAATTCAGGATTAGCAATGTTTATAATATTGAAATAATGGCATTTACTGAAAATGTTGTTGGAATAGTTTCAGTTCAAATTTTAATGCAGATCAGAATAACATCACAGAGTCAGGAGACTCTCTGGGGAGTGGGGGTTGGCATTTCCACTTACTGCTTCAAAATTACACCAAAAATATTACAAGGAAATGAGAGTTGTGCATCACAGCAGTGTTGTCAACTGCTCAACAGAATAGATGAACTATACAGTTTCTGATGTTAAAGAACTCACTCACTGTAATTGCTGCATTTGCTGTATTTGATGCTTCCACAACAGATTCCTTCATACGGCTAATGACCCGACCAGCAATACATATCCAACATCAGAAAGTGGCATTCAAGAAATACAGGCATTTCTCTTCACATTAACATTTGCAGAGGTACATGTGATGACATCGCTGTTGTGAGGCTTTCTTCAGTCAGTACAGAGTGACAGAATCAGACCAGACAAACAACGAAAAAGTGAAGTTTGAAAGTACACAGCATTACGTGCAGCAACAAACAAACAGTTACAGGGGCACAAACACATAGCTGTAGTGACGTTGCACTGACTGTGTGCAGATGCAATGGTACGCCCAGAAAAAAAAAGTGAAATGTTTGCAGAAAAGCCAAACCTGCCCACTGTATCACCAGTGGCAGCAACTGGCAACAGAGCCTGAAATGGAGCAACTGTGCCGATAGGTTTAGCAGACGTTCAAACAGCTGGAACTTGGCTATTATTTCAAGTGTTGCATGTGCGGCCTGTGCCTGAATGCAGTGGTGGACAAGAAGAAGAAGTCAGTCCTATATCGGCCCTGAGGCTCACTGGTACTAATGATTAGCCTATGAGAGTCTATGACTCCCCCTGGACAGGACCTCAGTCCATCACAGGTTACTTCCCCAGTGAAAGGGTGGTACCCATTTACAGCTGGGTGGACTGTGATGATGCAGATTAAGTGCATGTTCAAGGACACAAGTAGCCAGCTTGATATGAATCAAACCCTGGTCTTCATATTGGTAGTGCAATTCTTTATTTGCTGTTTATATAATGGCTGAGTAGATCCTTGTCATTTGATTGGTGCTTTGTATGTCACGTGACATTGGTTATTCGTCCCATTGTTGCATTTAGAGTGTAATTTGGTTCCATTGCCCGCTTCTGCTGTGTCGATCCCGAACGGGAGCAGCTGAAAGTAAAAGAAGAGCACGGTTCTACCACCACCAGCGCCATCCTGCTTGTGTGAGCGTGCACATTCACACAAGTGGGACAGAGCTTAGCTTTAACACAAACATGGCGGAGTTTGTGTTGCTGACGGACGACAATTTGAAAGAGCTAATTGACGGTGCTACTTCTTCTAACACACACACACACACACACACAAAATCTACTGCGCTATAAGCCATCTGGAGGCATGAAGAGCTGTTCGGATGAAAAGCTGACGTGATTTTTCTCTGGACTGAGGAACTACACGAAGTCTTTTTTTTAAATGGAAGCATTAGGTCAGTGCACAGCATCACCGGACTACACGTCACAATTTGGACTCCTATTTAAAGTTCATGTTGGACTTTAGCAGCAGTGGAACACCAAAATGTAAGTCCCTTTTCTGCTGTTTATGAATTATTATACCATGGTCAGTGAGAATTCCATGTCTAACTGGCGTGCATTATTTTCGTGTACAGCGGTCCCTCGTTTATCGCGGGAGTTACGTTCTAAAAATAACCCGCGATAAGCGAAATCCGCGAAGTAGTCAGCGCTATTTTTTGCAATTATTATAGATGTTTTAAGGCTGTAAAACCCCTCACTACACACTTTATACACTTTTCTCAAACAGGCATTAACATTTTCTCACTTTTCTCTCCTGTGTAAACACTCTCTTTTTTCTTCTGGGTGAGAAGATTATTAACAGACACACGCAGAACTCTCCCTTCCCTCACTGCCTCCGCAAGTATGGATGCGGGACCCGCAAAGGATCCAAGTCCTCTCTCGGTGGCCACGGAGCTCTGCGGCTGCAGTCAACATCCGCATCAAAACAGCGAGCGTAGTCTCTGGACCTGTTACCAGATTTGGCGCAGCTCCGCACAGCAGATAGGAGGGCGGTGTGAGTGGGCCGCTGCTGCGTTTACCGAGCCCGCAGACTCAGTAAGCGCATCGGAGACAGTGAGAGCAATCACGGTGATGCCGACCGGTGCTGCGACCGGCTCGCCTAATAAGGACGCAGAACACAATGCGCTGTTAAAAAAAAAAAAAAAAGCATGCAAAATTGCACTAAAAAAATCTGCAAAACTGCGAGGCCGCGAAAGGTGAACCGCGTTATAGCGAGGGACCACTGTATACGCACACGTAGCTCGGCGAGTTAAGTCACTGTTATAATCACTCCGCTCTGGTCGCCACCATAGCAACGCGCAAATCAGTTGGTGCAGATCAGCTGTGTTTTGACAAGGGAATGACAGAAATGTGATAAAACATGGATTTCCAAGTGAATTTTAATATTTTTGACCAAAATAAAATGTTTGAGGAATGGAAAGAGGAGGAGAGCAGACAAGAAGAAGAGCAAAAGCAACGGCATAAAGATTTAACATTGGACGAACTGGACAAGACTGAAGACGGGAAAGAAGAAGTATCCTTACGGGCTGCCGGAGTGCTCCACATCAAAACAGCGAGCATAGTTTCTGGACCTGTTGCCAGAGTTGGCCGCAGCTCCACAAAGCAGAGAGGGGGGCGGTGTGAGTGGCCCGCTGCAGCGCGAGCCCGCAGACACGGTAAGCGCATCGGCGGCAAAATGTCTTGAGACTGGCATAAAATAGTCCCAAATACTTACGCATTTTTATCAAGTTCTGTTAACTTAAATAAATATTTGTGTGTTAGCTCACTGTGTGGGACCATGGTATAAGCACATTAAACTCAAAGCCGTGCATTATACGGTTTGAATGCATGACGCGGAGTCTAAAACACCACAACGCGAAGTAGATAAAATATCAAATGACAAGGATCTATTTTAGCCGTTATATGAAACAAATAATGAATGTTTTTACATTCTTTCAATGGTACGAATATTTCATGAGGCGAAAGCTGGAACATATTCAACGAGGCTTCATAAACAAACATTCATCATTTGTATACTAGATACCACACTGTAATGTACTATTTTATTTTTCTTTT
This sequence comes from Thalassophryne amazonica, assembly GCF_902500255.1. NCBI lineage: Eukaryota > Metazoa > Chordata > Actinopteri > Batrachoidiformes > Batrachoididae > Thalassophryne > Thalassophryne amazonica. Next base: position 66,637,037 of record NC_047118.1, on the reverse strand, counting down.
ATTCATTCATTTTATGAACATGTTTTTATATTTCTTAATAAATAACTAGGAAACAGAAAGTTTGCCAATAACTGTGTCATGCTACTATTTTGTGTGTTTATTTTTATTTCACAATATGAAATTTGTTGTTGCCACACAATAACGTTGGGACATTTATAAAACGGCTTCCCTTGCATTTATTTTTTGCCATATTTTAAGTCCTGTTCTTAAAATTTAGGGGTGTCAATAATTCTGAGCAAGAGTGTACTTGCGCTCTTTTTAAACTAGCCACCAAAGCGTAACTTTGTATTAAAATAATCCCTGTAAATGGCCCAGAATGCCACTGAAGGCTAACGGTGTGTATTTGTCAAACTGTAAGCTGCTCGTCATGCTCATGCATCATACGTAGCGGCAACAAGAGTAAAGAACAAACAAAGGCGGTTAACAGCTGCAGCATTCACCGACTATGTGCGTGATTGTGCGTGTGCAGTTACAACATGCGCATGCGTGTACGTGGCACTCACCTTTGTAGACGTTGAGCGTGATGGTGCGGACTGCAATGCGGACCATGCTTTCAGGGTGGTTGAAAAACTTAATGGCTTCGGTGTACAGGGCAAAGTCATTAGTGTGCTGTGTGTGGAAACAGACAGAGGGCGCCAGTGAGCAAATCTTAAACTGCAATGCACAATCACACAGAGAGAGACAGACAGACAGAGAGAATATAGAGATAGTAAGTCCCTTCAGCTGTTCCCTTGTTTTTCACTCGGGGTCGCCACAGCAGATCTGAGGTGGATCTGCATGTTGATTTGACACAAGTTTAACACTAGACGCCCTTCCTGTCGCAACTCCACATCATATGGAGAAGTGTGGCAGGGGTGAGGTTTAAACCGGGAACCTTCTACATTGAAACCAAGTGCACTAACCACTTGGTCACCACTCCTGCTGCCTCCATAAGAATTGTGGACAGAGATGCTGAGCTGTATTTGGGTGGTCATGGCTGATGGGTCAAGCAGGGTCAGTTCTCTGAAGGGTCAGAGAACTGAATACCGGTTATTCCAATCCACGTATCAAACTGTTTGAGACACACACTTAAGTCCAATTTGTTGCTGGAGCTCCGGTCAGCAGACTGCTGAGGCTCCAGGCACTCATGTATAAATGTATTATTCACTTTGGATAAAAGCATGATGGTAAATTATTAAACAAACAACAACAAAAAAAGTCGGCATGAGTAGCATACTTGAGCATCTCTTCATTCATTCTTTTTCTGACGCTCATCCAGGTGTGGGTTACGGCGACAGTAGACCACGCAGCTCAACCCACACTTTCCTATCCTCTGTCAAGTCCTCAAACATTTCCTGGGGGACACCAAGGCATTCTCAAACCAGCATAAAATATAACCCCCTCGAGTGTCTCCTGGATCTTCCTTGAGGTCTCTTCCCCACTGGGTGTGCCTGGAAGACCTCCAAGGTGCATCCTGACGAGATGCTCGAACCACCTCAGATGGCTCTTTTCAATGAGAAGCAGCAGTAGCTGCATTTGATACCGTGGATCATCATATTTTACTCGATAGGCAGCCAGATTCTGCACCCTTTCATTGCTATGCTGATGATACTCAATTGTACATGCCAATAACTGCTGGTACTCTCATTCACATAAAATCTTCATAAGACTGCCTTGCATCAGTGAGAAGTAGGATGTCTAGTAACTTCCTACTTTTAAACTCTGATAAGACTGAAATGATGGTTCTTGAGCCAGTGAGACATTGGCATCAATTTGACCAGCTAACGCTTAGCCTAGGCTCATGTGTTATACATCATATGGACAAAGTGAGGAACCTTGGGGTAATTTTTGATCCTACGTTGTCCTTTGACCTCCACATTAGAGACATTACTAGGACTGCTTTCTTCCATCTGCAAAATATAGAGAAGATTCATCCCATCCTGTCTATGGCTGACACTCTGATACATGCATTTACCGTATTTTCCGGACTATAAGTCGCACTTTTTTACATGTTTTGGCCGGGGGTGCGACCTATACTCCGGTGCGACTTATAAATGAAAAATATACCAGTAGGATCTCAATTAATTTACTGTAACAAAACAATTTTACGTGACAGAGTCGATCTATGTTTTAAAATGGCCACCGGAAAAGGAAATGCAATGCATCATGGGCACTGTAGTATGACAGCCATCCTATAGTTCACGCTGGTCGCGATAACCAATCAGAGAACAGAACTTTGGATGCGTATTCCTCACCTCACCCACAGCGTGTGAAGCTGACGAACTCGGTGCTTGCTGTTATTCCGGCTTGGCGAACAGAACAGCTTCAACCCTTGGATATCAATGTGAGCAGAGTGTTTAAGTTGACGCTGAGAGCAGACGAACATGGTGTTTATTCCGGGACGGCTAACAAGACAGCTTCAACCCTTGGATATCAGTGTGAGCAGAGTTGACGCTGAGAGCTGCATGGGAGCACTGAACGACGGCGGAGGATTAGCGTCTCCACTTGGAAGGAGCTGGATCGACACCGCTGGGAGGTCATGAGCTGCGCAGGTAGGCGCTGCATGGTTCGGCTCGCAATGTGGTCCGCAAAATACAAACATATCCGTAGGTAAAATGCAGCTCACGAGAGGGCACTTGAGGCTTGTGTGACTGTTCCTGCGACTTCTGACTACCATAGAAAAATAAAAATTTTAACGTTACTAATAACATAAGACAACGGAGAAGGCCCGAAAAAATGCCACCAAAAAGAAAATCATACTCTGCAGATTACAAGTTGCGACTGGTGAAATATGCATCCGAAAACGGTAGCCGTCACAATATTATCATCTGAACTTTTCATGTTAACATACCTGTATGTCCATGGGACTTATAGTCCAGTGGACCTTATTTATGGTTTATTTTTCTTTATAATGGATAAAGTGGCTGGTGCGACTTATACTCCGGTGCGACTTATTTATGGTTTGTTTTTCTTTATAATGGATAAAGTGGCTGGTGCGACTTATACTCCGGTGCGACTTATAGTCCGGAAAATACGGTATCTCTTCTAGATTGGATGATTGCAATGCTCTATTTTCTGATTTACTGCAGTCCAGCATTAGGGGTCTTCAACTGGTTCAATTGCTGCTGCCAAACTCTTGACATGGAGCAGAAGGTTTGACCACATTACACCAACTCTGGCATCTCTTCACTGGCTTCCTGTCCCTGTAAGATCAGATTTTAAGGTTCTAGTAGTGGCCTATAAAACTGTTCATGGACTGGCACCTCCCTACCTGGTTGACCTTGTTAAGGCCTACGTACTGGCTTGGACCCTGCTCTGTGGAACGATCTCCCTGCGCACATAAGGCAGTCGGACTCTAGAGATTTTTCAGTGAAGACATAAGACCCATTTGTTTTCCCTGTTTTATTGTTAGTATATTATGTTATTATGTTTGCTGTTTTTTTTTGTCTTTTTACTCTTATATTTTTGCTCTTTTATTATGTATTTAATCTTCTGATTCATTCTTTCACGTTGTGTTGTGTGACGTGCCTTGAGGCGATCTTCTAAATTGGCGCTATATAAATTAATAAATTTTGAATTTGAGCACCTTTATTCTGAGTCCCTCCCTAATATTTGAGCTTCCTGTCTCTGAGTGTCAGCTGGAAGCCCAGACAGAGGAACCTCATTTCCGCCGTTTGTATCCATAACTTTGTTCTTTCAGTCATTACTCAAAGTTCATGACCACAGGTGAGGACAGGAGCACAAACCGACTGGTAAATTGAGTCTCACTTTCTGGCTCAGCTCTTTCTTCACAACAGTCTGGTACAGAATCTGCAGAACATCAGTGTAGAGATCTTATGCTCCAGTGTACCCCTACTCGTGAACAAGACCCCAACATACTTGAGCTTCTGAACATGGGGCAATAACTCTTCTCTGACCCAGACAGAATAACCCACCTTGAGGAATCCAGCTGTACATCTTTTACCAAGTCCACAAAACACATGTAGACTGGTTGGTCATATGCCCAAGCCCCTTCTAAAATCCTTGTGAGGGCAAAACACTGTTAATTTAGAACAATTTAGAGTTAATGAGGTAAAAAGATTATAATTAAATAATTATTTGATTTTAAACAGGTGATTGTCATCATGATTTGGTACAAAACGTATCCAGTGAAGATCTAACAGATGAGGGGAGATTAAAAAAAACAAAAAAAAAACACAATGTCCCAAATTCATCTGCTTATGAGTTCCAGACAGTCCCTGACTGCAAATGATTTGCAAGAAAATTTTGAAATAGCAGTTTAATTTCTGATAGAATAATTATAATAATTATAATTTGTTTACTAAGTTTTAGTCCCTAATTGGAAGCGGACATACAGTACAACGAGTGCTGTAATTCCAACACTGTTCACAAAATGAGACACATTAAAGATATACTGAACAGCTTTGAATATCAACTATCCAGCACTGCCCTCTAGAGGAGAAGGAAATTAATAAGATTATCACTAAAGTACATCGAAAAGTGATGACTGTTGTTGAAGCCTGTACACTGTGTCCCAAAATCTGCATGAAATCTGAAGTTTTAAATTAATCCAAAACCTGAAACAATCTGGCAAGGATCCAACTGTCACTTTAGGAACAACATTCTACCTCTGTTCAAACCCTCGACTGCCTTGTCTTGTCTTGTCACGGCTCTCTTTTCTGACTGTTCCTTTCGTTTTCTCTTTATTTATTTATCAGGTCATGCCGCTAAGACAGAGTTATAACTACAATCATACAGAACAATTGGAGCTGTTTGTTCTGTTAATCCAGGTATTTACACTGAGATTCACTGTTATATTTGACATTGAACATAGTTTTGCCTATTTGTTTCCTTTACTTCCTACAGAAGTATTTTTTTCCTTTTCTTTTACTGTTGTGCACCAATGACACCAGATCAAATTCCTTGTATGTGAAAACTTAACTGGCAATAAATCTGATTCTGAGCCACACTGTGCAACATAGGTGACTCAAAATTTAATTGCATGCAGGTTGTACACAGAACCGTGAGATGAAATGTCATCATGCTGCCGTGACAACGAAGACAAAGTTTTATTTGCAGACATGTCACAACAGAGACAATGAAGCTCATTTATGATAGCGGAATGGACAAACCGTGGGCCTGATTAACGCTAAATTGCACGGGCAATCCAAACTTTGCACGTTGAGGTGGAGACAGTCTTGCAGGTGATTTACTAATAAGATAAAATGCACAATTGATAGTGGGCAGAAATGTGACAAACAGCCGTATGTAAATGAGGGTTTTCATTCACTCATTCATTCTCAACCGCTTATTTGGGTCATGACTCTTGAACCCCGTGAAAAACTGCACAGCTTTGGCATAGTCCCTGTGTAGGCTGTTGTGCGATTGCGTTCCTAGTCTTGCTTTCAGTTGCTTACTGCCACGCATGTAGCCCTCGCAACTTTTTCTGTTCACCCTTTTCCGCCTCTCACAGTCCAGTCGTGCCAACTTTTGTGTTTTTTTTTTGTTTGTTTTGACATTGTTGAAATGTGCTCTGTTCTCAAAATGGCACTCACATTGCACGCAGGGAGACAGAGAGAGAAAAACCTTGTGTGTCAGGGGTGAGACGTTTGGCTCCATGATGCTACAGACTGACACGTAGATGGATTTGATACACTGGAAAAAGTCAGAAGACATTATTTCTAAGAGGTAATGGACTTTATTAACATGCCACAATCATGGGAGAACTTAAGAATAGGGTTGGGTATCGAGAACCGGTTCTTTTCAGGTATCGTTAAGAAATTATTCGATCCACCGATATCAATAGCCTTTGTGCTTAACGATTCCCTTATCGGTCCTTCAGAGCGGCTGTGTGTTGGGAAAATTATCATTTCTCTACACTGATTGCAGCCCCTACAGTGGCTTGTAATCAACCGCTTCTGCAGTGTGACTCCACTTTGAAGTGTGAACCAATGAAGCAGTGCTTCAATCCGCTGGCTCGTTGGTTCTTTGATTCACTGCTCTTCAGAAGCGGTAACTCTACTTCGTAACCCCTCTCAAAGCCATTAAAATATGTCAATCATGAGTCACTTTTGTGTGGATTAAAGTCACTAACTGGGACTATTGTCTTGTTGCAGTCAAGAAACGAGAATCGTCTGCTCCGTTGGCACAGCTCCAAATGCTGTGCTGCTCTCTGCCAAGTCAAGTTAGAGTCCAGTCAGAATTAATAACTTCAAACCGAATTGCCGCTTTAAATAAAATAACGCCTCTTTCCAAACGCTGTAATACAGATAATAAACTACAATCGACTAAAACTTTTTTCCTCCCAAAATGAGACGTCCTGCATTCTTTATGAATTAAATCCTCACGTGCAGCACAGCCAGCTGCAAGAGCTCAGCTCAGATGTATGAAAAGACAATCATGCCAATAATGTCTGAAAGGAAATGCTTTTGACAAAAACTACAGATTTTGTTTATTTCTATTTATGTCCAGAGATCAAGGATCCACCATGTAGAGTTTATTTATGTCCAGAGTTTAAGGATCCAGTGACCAATTTCATACTTATTTACTTTAAGACTCAGTAAAATGTTGTTGACATAGAAAAACTATAAAGCCTACTTTTAGTACACAGAAAATTCACAGGAGGTATTGATAAGGGAATCAAATCGGTAAGCGGAATCGATAGATAAAATCGAATCAATACCCATCCCTACTTAAGAAGGTGAAAATGCACGGTTCTGCAGCCCACAACCGAGCACATGTGTTCCGTGCATGAGGAGTTACCGGTGACAATGTCCTCTAGCTAGTGATCTGTCCGTGGGCAGGAGTTAATGGACTTTTTATTTAACTCGCCACAATCTTGAGAGAACTGGAGGAGGTGAAAGCAAAGCAGAGATGCATGTGGCGGTCGCGCACGTGATCCGTGCATGAGGAGTGAACAGTGGACATGCACTCTCGCTACCGATCTGTCCACGAGGAGTGGACATGTCCTCTGAACATGGAAGCTTGGCTTGCCTCTTTTTCTTCTGTGGTTTTGAAGCTTCATTAACAGCAAAGTCCAGTGGGATGAATAAAATATATTAATCCAGGTATGTACTGATAAAAGGATTTTTCACCCTGGTGTGTAGCATTGCAGAGGCTTGGTGTACAGTAGCGCAGTGTTGTGAAGACTTGCTTAAAAACTGGGTACTTTCTGTGTCCAGTGCTCTACGCCGATAAAAATAAAGCGTTTCATTTTTCTACGCCGAAAAAAAATTAGACATGTTTAATTTTTTGCGTCCGTCTCGCGTAGCGCTCAGCATACTGATGCGCAGGGGAGCAAAATCTTGGCATAGTCAGAACGCCGCAATACGCAACTCTACGGTGGCTCCGGTGTGAAAGGGGCTTTAATCAAACCTGAGCGCCCCGGGGCTGTAGTCTTTTCAGGAACAACAAAAATGTTTAAAACCATGCTAAATATGTAGCACCCTAGGTATGTTGCATATACACTTAATGGCTAGAAGCTCCACTAAAAGTCCAAAACAATGATTTCTACCAAAGCAAAACACAATTCCAACACCAAGCAACTAAATGAACAAGTAGGAAAAAGACACCAGCAGCGCACACCCACAAAACCAGCATTTGAGTTTGCACTACCGATACAAACAAAACACCATATGAAAGGGGAGGTTCAACAGGTGGCTGACTGATGAGGTCACCTTCATAATCTGCACAATATATGAAACCCTGTCTTCTAGGTAATTAGTTCCGTCTCTTTTATTGTAAAAATACCTTCTGCTTTCTCAGTGTTCAATTTCAATTCAAATTCAATTCATTTCATTTATACAGCACCAAATCACAACAAAGCTGTCTCAAGCTGCTTCAGTTCACACAAGTAAGATCTAACCTTACCAACTATAGAAGTGTTGTAACGCTTCCGTAGTTCGGTTACTTCCTGTTGCATGACTGTATGTACTGAATGAGGGATCCACCGCGGTCTCTGCCTTTTAGTTTTTTTCTGTCCCATTAAACCTTTTCCTTTTTCTAATACAGGAGTCTAGGGACCCATTGTGTCCCTGTTCTTATATTCCTGTTTTGGCTCATCTGCCTTACTTTTGGAAAAAGAGACTTCCCAGCCTCTCAGTTACAGACTGACGTTACTTCCCAGCCCCCCATTCTGTGATCTCACCTCATTGTAGAAGAAATGCACAGTGTGGTTGTTCAGTTTAAGTGACAGAGTCTTGAGGAAGGAGATATAGTAGGCCATGATCTCCTCGTCCGAGAAGTCAAACTTGTGGACGATGATGGAGTTCACGTGGTTGTTGGAGAGCAGGTAATCTGTGAAAAGAGTTTTTACATCGTTAACAAAGCAGTCAATACTTCCCTCGAAGGAGGCTGCACTTTAGCCTCAGTATGTCAGACATTTAGCAGGACTACTGGAAAAGATATACCTTGGAACCTGTTTTCGAATGGCTCTTTACGATCAAATCGGTTAACAAACACATTTTTTGAATGGAAAATCCACCACTTTTCGAACAAAGTCTCTGTTCACGAAAAACCGCCACCGCAGTAGGTGGCAGTAATGCACCGTGTTGGTTTGCAATCTGCCAATAAACTCAGAAGAAAGAAAGAAAGAATGTCCGGCTTCCGGCAGAGACATGCATCAGTCACACTGCAGCTGTTGCTCTGTGAACGCTGTGTGAACATGCACATTGGATTTTCCTTTTGTTGATGGTGCTGCCCATAAAGAAGTCATTATGGGGCCAAAGAAAGAAGGCAAAGATGAAAAACCTAAGAGGAAAGTTCTGAGAACCACAATAGAGGGGAAGAAAGAGAACATTTCAAAGCATGAAACTAGTGTCCGTGTGTCTGGATAAATGAAAAGCAGTTAGCTGTGACCACTGTACTGAGGTGTCTACAGAGGAACTAGACCTTCTTCTCAAAGACCAGCAGAGGGAGGTGATGGAGGAACTGACATCAAGTCTCTACTGTACGGTAAGGAGAATTTAAACAGCCTATTTTATTGTAATTACTGTACAGTATTTTGTATAAGATATTACGCATGTTCTTTGTTTTTCTGTCTGGCTTTTATGCATGAAATGCTGTTTAAAAAGGTAAAAACAGTGTTCTTTTTGAGACCAAGAACAGATTAATCCATTTTACATTGTTTCTTATGCGAAAATTGGTTTTGGTTTAAAAACAACATTTAGGAACAAATTAAGTTCTAAAACCGAGGTTCCACTGTGTGTATATACGAGGTCTGTTAGAAAACTATCAGACCTTTTTATTTTTTGCAAAAACCATATGGACTTGAATCACGTGAGAGACCATTCACACCATTTGGAAATTGCGTGAATTTCTCCGCTCCTCTTTCCATGACAAAAACTCCTGTAACAGTGGAATGTGCCGTTCATTTCCAAACTGAACGCTGTGTTGATCCGGGACATCATCTGACTACCACAGAAATTGCAGAAGACGTGGAAATCAGCACTTTTTCAGCACATTGAGACAGACATGCGGAGAAATTCGGGCGCCGGGACGGAGCCGCATGGCGCAAAGCAACGCCGTGATGAAGCCTCACAGGACATGTTCTGGCATGTCCAGCTCATCCACAATTTCTCGGATAGTCACACGACTGAAAAGCCACCGAAAGCCGTCTGAAAGCCATCTGAAAGCCGTCCTGTGAGACCAACACAGAGGTGCTTTTGTCCCGTGCCATGAGCGGCTCCGTGGCGCATCCCTCCGCTTCTCTTTCTATGACAAAAACTCCTGTAACAGCGGAATGTGCCGAAAAAGTGCTGATGTCCACGTCTTCTGCCATTTCTGTGGAAGTCAGACGATGTCCCGGATCAACAAAGCCTTCACTTTGGAAATGATCTGGTTGTTTCAGTGGGGTTTCAGCCTGTCGATCGGCGCTCGGAGTGCGCTGCGCTCTCAGCCGCTGTGGGCGGTCTTTAAACCGGCTGGAGCACTCCTTAATCTGTGTAATCCCCATAAAATCGTCCCTGAAAGCCATCTGAATTTTCCGAATGGTGTCCACCTGGAGGTCTCTCAAAGTTTCTGGAAAAATTTGATGCAGCAAAGCTCCAAATCGTTCAGACATTTTATTTGCAATAAAAATCCGATGAGAGGGGTGGACCACTGCTTACACAAAGCCTGCTCACAGGCGAATGACGCAGCCGACAGGTGTGAAAAAACTCATGCATGCGCACGAAGGTTCAAGCTTGGCTGATGCAATCACAAGATTCAAATCCATATGGTTTTTGCAAAAAATAAAAAGGTCGGATAGTTTTCTAACAGACCTCGTATGTGTGTGTGTATATATATATATATATATATATATATATATATATATATATATATATATATATATACACACACACACACACACACACACACTATTTTGTGACATTTTACAGACTACATAATTCATCAGAAAATAATTAATGCATCATTTGCAATGCATATAAACATTGAAACAGTATGTTCATGACTTCAGTCTGTGAGTGGAGTATTGGTTAATGGCAGAGGAATGCTTTCATTGATTCTGCTATGGTTTTTAAGTCTTTCACATTTACGCAAATTCAATTCAATTTATTTCATTTATAAAGTGCCAAATCACAACAAAGCTGCCTCAAGGCACTTCACATGAGTAAGGTCTGACCTTACCAAATACTGTGAACAAAATAGAAAATGTGTGCATGTGTTTGTTTTTCTTGTGCATTGTGTGTAATGTACTCACACAGTGACGTCTCATGGCTGATGTTTTCAAACAGTATGTTGAGCGTCTGAAGGAGCTGCACACACACATAGCGTCCAGACTTCTGACGAAGAATGTTGAGGAAGAAGGCAAACATGTTCTTCTCCAGGAAGAAGCTACAGCACAGAGGAGTGTTACAACACTGAAATATAGCCACGTTTTTCAGAGTACTGAACATTTCAAGATAGAACAGTCAATCAATCACAGTAAAACACTTGTTCCTTACAGAAGCTGAATATCAAGATGAAGTTTTCAAGATGGAGACTTTATTATTTATTTGTACGGAGTTTGATGATAGGGCGAAGAGTGTCACATAACTATATCAATCAAAGCACAATGATGAGACATTGGAAGGACAAATAAACCTGCAAACTCATACAACCCCTGGCAAAAATTATGGAATCACCGGCCTCGGAGGATGTTCATTCAGTTGTTTAATTTTGTAGAAAAAAAGCAGATCACAGACATGACACAAAACTAAAGTCATTTCAAATGGCAACTTTCTGGCTTTAAGAAACACTATAAGAAATCAGGAAAAAAAAAATTGTGGCAGTCAGTAACGGTTACTTTTTTAGACCAAGCAAAGGGAAAAAAAATATGGAATCACTCAATTCAGAGGAAAAAATTATGGAATCACCCTGTAAATTTTCATCCCCAAAACTAACACCTGCATCAAATCAGATCTGCTTGTTAGTCTGCATCTAAAAAGGAGTGATCACACCTTGGAGAGCTGTTGCACCAAGTGGACTGACATGAATCATGACTCCAACACGAGAGATGTCAATTGAAACAAAGGAGAGGATTATCAAACTCTTAAAAGAGGATAAATCATCACGCAATGTTGCAAAAGATGTTGGCTGTTCACAGTCAGCAGTGTCTAAACTCTGGACCAAATACAAACAACATGGGAAGGTTGTTAAAGGCAAACATACTGGTAGACCAAGGAAGACATCAAAGCGTCAAGACAGAAAACTTAAAGCAGTATGTCTCAAAAATCGAAAATGCACAACAAAACAAATGAGGAACGAATGGGAGGAAACTGGAGTAAACGTCTGTGACCGAACTGTAAGAAATCGCCTAAAGGAAATGGGATTTACATACAGAAAAGCTAAACAAAAGCCATCATTAACACCTAAACAGAAAAAAACAAGGTTACAATGGGCTAAGGAAAAGCAATCATGGACTGTGGATGACTGGATGAGTCATATTCAGTGATGAATCATGAACTGCATTGGGCAAGGTGATGATGCTGGAACTTTTGTTTGGTGCCGTTCCAATGAGATTTATAAAGATGACTGCCTGAAGACAACATGTAAATTTCCACAGTCATTGATGATATGGGGCTGCATGTCAGGTAAAGGCACTGGGGAGATGGCTGTCATTAGATCATCAATAAATGCACAAGTTTACGTTGATATTCTGGACACTTTTCTTATCCCATCAATTGAAAGGATGTTTGGGGATGATGAAATCATTTTTCAAGATGATAATGCATCTTGCCATAGAGCAAAAACTGTGAAAATATTCCTTGCAAAAAGACACATAGGGTCAATGTCATGGCCTGCAAATAGTCCGGATCTTAATCCAATTGAAAATCTTTGGGGGAAGTTGAAGAAAATGGTCCATGACAAAGCGCCAACCTGCAAAGCTGATCTGGCAACAGCAATCAGAGAACGTTGGAGCCAGATTGATTAAGAGTACTGTTTGTCACTCATTAAGTCCATGCCTCAGAGACTGCAAACTGTTATAAAAGCCAGAGGTGGTGCAACAAAATACTAATGATGTGTTGGAGCGTTCTTTTGTTTTTCATGATCCCATAATTTTTTCCTCAGAATTGAGTGATACCATATTTTTTTCCCTCTGCTTGGTCTAAAAAAGTAACAATTTTTTTTCCTGATTTCTTATAGTGTTTCTTAAAGCCAGAAAGTTGCCATTTGAAATGACTTTAGTTTTGTGTCATGTCTGTGATCTGCTTTTTTTCTACAAAATTACACAACTGAATGAACATCGTCCGAGGCTAGTGATTCCATAATTTTTGCCAGGGGTTGTACTCATACCTGCAAACTCACTATAATGTTCATTACTATGTGAAATACAGAAAACATTGCTGTGGAGGAGCTGTGGATTGGTGCAGGTGACTTCACGTGTATATTTTAGGATTGCCCAAAGATACTGAATTTCTAGAAGGATGTTACAAAGGAGATTAAACAGATTTTGGGTATTAAATTCACTTTAGATCCATCACTTCACATATTAAGTATACTCCCTGGCAATAAGATAGATGGAAAACTGATTTATTTATTGACAATTGTGCTTTTAATTGTGAAGAAAACAATAATTGTTTCCTGGATAAAACTAGAACCTTCTTGTTTAATGAACCGGAGTGACTGGATACAGAATCTCTTTATTATGGAGAAAAATCACTGCAAGACAACAGCTGAAATCAGATGTTTGCTGACAGATGGGCACCAGCGACACAGATGATACCAGCTCCCTAGTCTCCTACTTTATTTTCTTTCCCTTGTTTTATTGCATCCGCCAAGGATGTAATAAAATCATTGGCGCTTATTTGTCTGTCTGTTAGCAGCATTACGTCACAACTACCACACAGACTTTGATGAAACTTTCACTACAGTTACATATTAGGCCATGGAAGAACCCATTAAATTTTGGCGGTAATCCGGCTCTGGATTCTGGATCAAGTTTCACTTTATATAGGCTTTGAAGGACTACGTCAAAACGACTACACTGATTTTGACAAACTTTTGAACAGATACATATTAGGGCAAGGAAGAAGAATCTATTAAATTTTGGAGGTGATCTGATGATAGGCCATTTTTGAATCCAGAAACAGCAGAAAAGAACATTATAGTTTTTATTATAATCTTTACATATTACAGAACTGATGCTTTGTAACAGTGTTGAGACGCCAAAGCACATACTGCCTTAAGTGTAGCTGAAGGTGAGAAGAAGTGTGCTGTAGTGGTGTTGATGCTGACATCTGTTGGTGGTGAGGAGTGAGTGAAACTGACAAATCCTGAGGTTCTGATTGTATGGCACTGGAAGATTCTTTTCACACACGCACAAATGTACAATGCACTTGGAAACCGGTCTAAATCATATAGAAAACTGCACCTTATCTGACCAGTTTCAAGTAAAAGTGCACTCGCAGATGCTGAAACTAGTTAGCAAACATAACCTCAATTAGGAAGGAATGAGTTTGTTACTGGAAATTATCACTCCCTCTGTCCCAACTTAACTTAACTCATCCTGAGGCCATGAGGATTGCAGCTGATTTGTCTCACGGCATGTTCCATGACTTAAAAAAAAGCGTGTGTGTGATGCTTAGAGAAATCTACAGTTTTGATCCAATCTACACCAGATTTGGTGTGCTGATGATTCAGGTCGCTGGGCTCCATATGGGCTCAATTAAAGGAAGTTACTTAACAGCCTAAAGTTAACAGTAGGCTAACCTTGGTGTGGGTGATTCATTCAAGCATATTCTTGTGGACAGAGTTGTTTTTAGGACGAGTGCATTGGGTGTTGGTTTTACAAATTATGACTGGGCTTATTGCCTCACCGTGGAGTGTTTAGTGCAGAGAGGAACGAGTGTCAGCTAAGCTATGGTACCTGCTAATGACACAAACACGAAAATTTCTCTCGACAGAAATACTGGAGAACAACAAGATTTGAGACACAGATTTAAGCCATTGTAGTGCTTAATACTAAAATGATTATTTACTGTTGCACATAAGAGAAAACCAAAAGGAGCATAAAGATAAGAACACTGACAAACCGATCCACCAGTTATTCTAGTTTAACAAGAAGCTTATTGACTCCAAACCGCAAATGTGGGTCATCGAAACATATATGTACAGATGCCTGAGTCCACAATGCTTCATGACATCGCTCTGGTGAGTATGCCACCATTTTTAGCATGCAAAGGAATGAAAATGTTGTTGGGTTCTAAATCAGAAAATTGTTAGTGCAAAGTTCATGTGAATTTACTTACTGTCCTTTCATACAACAACATGGAGACAAACTGAGGCAAATTCATGGCAAATGTACCTATGTGGGGTTTTTTTTTCTTGTCAAAGACCACTTCATCTTATCTTTATTCTATGAGTTATTTCGAAAATGATAGAGGGGAACTCAAAAGAGAAAAGTGGGTTTTGAATTCCAGAATAATTTTGTCTTAATAACACAGATAAGGCATAAGCGTAGACTTTCCTCATTGGCTGACCGGCATCGTGAATGTCAGGAAACATTTGGTCTCCAGATCAGTTGTCAGCACTGATTTGTAAATCCCTGAGTACAGTATACTTACTCAAACACAGAACTGTCATTCTGGTCTCCCCAGATGAGGATCTCTGTGATGGAGCGGATGGTTTCCACAAGGAGGTTTCTGTTGTGGTCCGTCACTGTGGTGTTTTTGGTCAGCACATGGTACATGTACCTGAGAGAGTAAAAGAGCTGCATATATGCATTACAGAACAATATGAGCAATTTTTTCATGTGCTGCCTTAATTCTGATTCATACTTTTCAGAAAGACATATCTGCATTTCAACCAGGAAAAAGAGACACTGTAAATAAATATAAATATTTATTATAAACACAACAGAAGATGAAGTAAGTGACTGCATTGTGTGTGTTAATTAGGATTTCTCAATGTGACATAAACCTCATGATGAAATCATTTAGTCATTTTTTTAGTCTGTGCAAGTGTCTTTCTGACTGAACTTTGACTTCATGGACATGTTTATTGATTCATTCATTTAATATAAAAACATAAAAGGAAACTGCTTTTTCAAATAATGACATAGCTGCTGTTTAAACAGCCTTTGTTTTATTTAGAAGAGTAGCAGCAAATGAGAGTTTGCACAGACGACAGGTGTGCTGGACCCTCAGGACATTTAACCAGATGAAGGTCTCCTCTGCAGCGTCAACCTCAAATTGGTGGAGTTTTTGGAGACACTTTCCTCACATTTTGAAGCACAGAGATGTTCTCTTCTTCCATCTGTACTTCAGGTTTTGGTATATTTAGACTGACAAAGAAGGCCCTTTATGAGCCCATAAAGCAAAAGCTTCAGGGGGGAGCGAAGCCTAAGCAGCTCTCGAATCCCGGCTTTTTAAGGTGATTTTTCCATCTCATGACGCTGAGAAAAAAAATCATGCTGAGAGTACTGGTATGTGCACATCTAAGTGCTAGAAAACTAGCTAGTATGAGCCAAAGGCACAGAGAGATATTAGACCTGATTTGCACTTGCAACTTTAAGTGCCAGAAAAATGGACATGCCAGGGGTTCAGACCCTTATGTGACCAGCACTTCACAACCTGTCAACGTGCCATTTCATCCCTAATATAAATGGTGGAATATCGGCCATTCTTATTGTACTGTTTGTTACATATGTTAAATCACTTTATTTTAGATCGTCAAGTCTGGCAGCATGCGCTGGTGCTGTGCCTCGCCGCATCCATGACACTACGGAAGAGCCTTGGGTCCTGGATAGCAATCACCAGGCAATCAGATAATATCATATTAGGAATTTAGCCTACATAAAAAAATTACCTGAATGAAGAATCTGCAAAAAACACTAACTCATGCACTGGACACTTCAACACTTGAATACAGCAATGCCCTCCTTCATAGCCTGCCAAGGGAATACGAGTAGTTTTAACAAACTCCAAAAGCTACAAAATGCAACAACGAGGACACTATTGAGGCTAAAAATGTATGCTCATATAACAAATATTAATGACAACATGGAAAGCATTACATAACATGGCTCCAGCATATAGTAAAGAACTGATTTAAAAAAATAAAAATAAAGACAATGACAAGATCATGAAGTAAACCCAAGCGATAATAGTGGAGAAAATCCAAAAACAAACCTGAAAACTTATGGTGACAGATCCTACACAAAGGCAGTACCGGTGTAACAGTTTATCTTCCCCCCTGGATAACTTCTCCCCGGGGGAAAATCTTACCTCCCTCCCCCAA
The DNA here is from genome assembly GCF_902500255.1 of Thalassophryne amazonica. Classification (NCBI taxonomy): domain Eukaryota; kingdom Metazoa; phylum Chordata; class Actinopteri; order Batrachoidiformes; family Batrachoididae; genus Thalassophryne; species Thalassophryne amazonica. The sequence goes on along the minus strand of NC_047118.1, from coordinate 66,620,339 downwards.
TCTCTTTTGGAGGATAGGTTCGTCAGTACGCATGTTTGTTTGTTTACAATCATTGCATTTTTCACCTTTAACTCGCTGTGCAACACACAGTTTACATCTCACTCTTGCAACTTCACATATAGCAGCCCTAGTAAGGTACCTTTCAGTACACAAACGGATCAAGCTCAAGGTCAAAGGTCAAGGTCACAGGAAGGTCAAACACTAAATTCAACTAAAGAACTTTTCTGGTCGCAATTTTTGAAATTTTGCCTACAAATTTGCCATGAACATAGTCATAGGCCTTGCCCATTACCTGGGATAAGTGATTGACCTTGACCTTCAGGGTTTCGCTTGAGGTCAAATGTCACCTAAATTAGGTCAAACTTCAGATTAGAGTAAAACATGTGTAATACACCAAATTAATAATATTTTATGATTACATTAGTACTAGCAGAATATAGTTATATGATTACAAATAGATACAACTTTAATTATAAGTAAACTGTTCATTACAGCAAACTATTGCTATCATACTGGGTGTTGAAAAAGTAACATGTAATACATAATGTAATGTAATGCAATACATGTAACAATGTATTGTTTGCTTATTATCATACTATCAGTATAATAAGAAAAACTGATTTTTGCAGGGTAGAGAAGAATCTGTTCCAGGGACTTCATTCTTTTGAATACATTTGAGCTTCACTTTTGTGGGTTTACTTGCCGTGTAGTTCAACACCAGTTGGGACTCTAAATTTTGATTCATTCTTCATGCTACTAAAACTTGAAACCACTTTGCTGTAATATTTAGTGGATAAAAATATGAACACATCTTTATTAATTCTTTCCCCTGCCGAGCTGCTCATCCAGTGAAAATCACACTTTCAAATAATCATATTTGTCAATTTCATGCAACATTTATATTGTTCTGTTGATTCCTATCTGCCACTCTTTATATTTATGACCTAGTTTGTACAAAAGAGATTTGAGAAAGGTGGCAGACATTATAGGCCCCTCAATTTCATTATGTTTCTTAACCCTCTGGGGTCTGAGGGCATTTTTGGACAGTTCACTCGCCTGGCATAAATGTTTTATTATTGCTGTTAACAGCTCTCCCTGCATCCCACAATCATGTTTTATGTCTCTCTTTTTTTTTTAGGACAACCTGTGCTTTCAGAATATATATGTTTTTGTTGTGTTTTATAAGTGTAATAAAAGTTTACAATCAAAAATTGGCAAGGAAAAAATAAAGTGAAAAATGATTTTCTATACACATTTATTCAAAACACACAGCAAACTATAATAAACAACTGTTTTGACACTTTATAAAGGTAATTTGAGGTCTTGTGTGAAAGACTGTACAACAAAAAGGCTCAAACAATAAACACAAATGCACATTTTGAACAATATATACAAAATGGTCTATGCATTTTGTTGTCCATTGATATGGTAAACAGTGCTTTACGCAGAGAAAGCAACAGAGTTATCCAGTAACATTCACATGCAAACTAGTGGAGCAATCCTGATAGTTACACACTCTGTTTGAGCACGTGAGATTGTCATCAGAGGCTCTCCGTTTGCTCCTGCTTTCACTGATCGCTGTGCGTAATGGCGCAGGGCACACTGAGTATGTACTAATAGTATGTACTCATTGGAGCACCCAGGGAGCTCTTCAAACGGGCCGACTAGTAACATATCACTCCTGAAAATGATCTTTGGCTTTTCACATGAGGTAAATCTGCCCTACGATTTGATTTTGGAAAACCATGTGACGGTGAAACAATTCCGATTGGACACTCACATTGCACACATCATCACACAGCTTCTATGACGAGTACAAAGATGGCCGATGGCTGGCTCAAAAGTCTGCGGAGTTAAATTTTCAGCAAAAAAAAAGTAAGTTTCTATCTCATATCATTTAAAAGTTATTTATAATTTAGTAAAGCTTGGGCTTAGCCGTCGTATCACGGCGTCGGCCCCAGAGGGTTAAACATCCTATTGTGTGTGTGTATATATATATATATATATATATATATATATATACACACACACACGCAATATTTATTTATTAACTTGTTTAAATATATGTCGTAATGTTTCAGTGTACAGCACATTGGGACAGCTTTGGTTGTAGTAAAGTGCTTTATAAATAATGATGGTATGTTATGGTACTGTGTGTTCTATACATATACTGTGGATATTTTATACAAAATTAAATTGGAGTATTTTCCATCACATTTCCAAATCAGGTCCATATATTTGTAGAGTATATTTGGAAGGGGGATTTAAAAGACACTTCAGAATAGGAAATATTACTATTGTAGATAGCTATAGATACATACAGAAAGAATACCAATATTGTTCACCATCAATCAAACTGCTTCATCTGTGACAATAAAACATTCATGAAACATAGAGTTTAAAGGTCACCCTGATTGGGCTTTATCAAGGTCACTGCTGCAATCACTGCTGCCCTGTAACAATGTTGCCTGTCAGGGGTGGGAAGATTTCCAGGGTGAGGGGTAAGATATCCTCAGATACACCCCCCCCCCGGGGTAAGATATCTTGTTACACCGGTGCTATGGAACAGTCTCTCAACTGAGATCAGGAAAGCTAAGTGTCATCATTTAAGCAAACTTAAAACACATTATTTTAAAGAGGCATACAAACTGTAGCTACATCAATTGGATGGCTGTAAATTTAAATGATTCTCTAGAACCAGAAATTGGGGATGTACAAATTTGAAAGCTTCCTTTAGCTAGCAGACTGTCAACACCAGATAAACTATTTAACATCAGTACAACCAAGCTATGTGATCTTACACTTATGTCCAGCTGTCTATTCTCTTAACGATCTGGGTGCCGGAGGGTTTTGCCGAGATATCCTGTATGAAGAGCCTTCTTTTTCTCCTGTTGCAGGGGCGTCTTAGCTCAGCTCCCTGATATTGGCCTGAAATACCAATATTTTATCAGATCAAAAAAGAAGGATTCTTCTTTCCGTTCTCTGTGTGAGTAACTCTGCCGCTGCCTTCCTTCAGAAGGTAGCGTGCATTATGAAGGAGATGGGGAAAAGCCATGAGGAGCTTCATTTACGGATAAGAAGAAAACACATAAGAGCATCAAGTGTGTTGTCTTTGAAGGATGGCTGCTGGTGCGGTACTGAGGAGTCAACCGCTGCACAGCAGCAACCAGCTAGGTAGGTAGGCAACTACAGCATCCTTGATTTTAGATCAGAAGGCTAAATTTGAATACAAGTATTTTGCATTGTTTTTAGAGTTACATAAACCACGTACCATCATGTTATTAACACAGAACAAGTTTGAATGACTTTTGCAGGTTGGCGTTTTCATTTTTCTTATATTTTGTACATCAGCAAGGGAACCATATCCACCCAGCTGCTCCATCGACTGAAAGACCTAGGAAGAACACGTGAGGGACTGAGTCAGCTGAAAAGTAATGATCCACATGGGAGTGGAAGTCTTTGGAAAAATGTATATGAGCAACACAGAGAAGAGGAACAAGAGGAAGGAGAGAGAGCAAGATCCTGACTGGCAGAAGAAGGTGTGCATCACGAGGAGTGTCAGTCACCTCCGGGGCCACATCCCCATCCAGGAATCAAGTAAGAGACCATCTTTCTCACCACTGAGGGATTATCAGGACTATTGTTATACATTCTAAAACATACAAAATGAAGCATGTCAAACATGCACGGCTTTACTACTTTACTTACAGTACACATTTATATATCGGGGCGAAATGGCAGGAAGGCAGAGTGCCGTGGAGGCAAAATTGGCAGGGGAGAAAACTGTCTAAGAACCACTGGACCCACACTGCAGATGCAACTTTAAAGGCTGGAAGAACTTGAACCTGGTCTGTCCTGGCAAGACTTTGAGTAGGAGCCTAAATATTTGCCAGCTGGAGACATACACATTACACTCTAAAGCAGGGGTAGGCAACCTGTTCCAGAAAGAGCCATGAGGGTGCAGGTTTTCTTTGCAGCCACTGACTCCACCAGGTGATTTTACTGATTAATATCACTTTGAGCAGATGGAATCAATTAATCAGTGAAATCACCTGGTGGAGTCAGTGGCTGCAAAGAAAACCTGCACCCTCATGGCTCTTTCTGGAACAGGTTGCCTACCCCTGCTCTAAAGAAACTGTGAGACTCGCTATTTTCTGGCATTTTATTCAAAAAGAATAATCCGAATGAAAATAAGTGTTGCATTTGGGAGTTTGTATGATGATTTACCATATGTTATTTCGATTTTGTATACAAGCATGAAAATGATGCAGAATGCCATCCAAATACGGTGACATGAAAACAAAAAGTAACAACGTGAGCTATACTGATTATCACTTGAATATTGTCCATAATTTTAGATCGACTTTAATGTTGAAAATAAGGAAACTGTCAATTTAGGTTTAGTGTGGCTTTTCTATTTAAAGCAACCGATTACACACAGCTGAAATATTTTATACGCATTCAAAAGTACAGCAGACTCTCCTCAATACGTTTATGTTTTGAATAATCAATTTATTGGCGTTTAAGCTCTTCCAAGGCTAACGTTATCTTTGCTAATGCTAGCTACTCACTTGAGATGATCCAGTGAGTGGATGTTTTTCGTTTTCCCTTGTCCTCCGACCCAGCTCCGGGACCGGCCGAACATTGTTTTCGCTTTACGGGTGCTGCTGGTTCCGCAGGTGCGTTATATCTCTGCGTTTCGTTCTCCTCCGCATCTGTACATACACCAACACTCAGCTAGTTAGCAAACATACTAGGATTCGGCAAAAAGCAGGCTGTGCGTCGTTACGTCACAACACTGGTGAAAGTATCGATGGGAAATGAAGTTCATTAGCGACGGCGCATACAAGCGTGAACATCAAGAATATGTATTGCTCACACTGTAGCAGACAACTGAAACAATCGTTCAAATGGTGATGCAAGCACCAAATTCGTCACAACTACTTCTTAGACATTATTCTTTTGAATAAACCCACTGGCCACATGAATTTTCAATAGGCAGCCAGGTAGGGGTCAGTTGAGGAATTACAGAGGGTTCAAAAATTGAAAATGCTCCAATCATATTGAAATCTATACCACATTATTTGTCTGATCATAAAGAGTCCAAAAAGGTATAGTTTGGACTATGTACAACTGAATGTTCTGGAGTTATGGGGTAAAAACTGTAAGGGTGGTGACAAAGGTCAATTTCAGTTTCTAGAAAATTCAGTCATAGACAGTCCAAACTATACCTTTTTGGAATTTTTATGATCAGACGAATAATGTGGTATAGTTTTCAATATGACTGGAGCATTTTTAATTTATGTCCCCTGTGTAATTCCTTGAATGTTCTGGAGTTATGGGGTAAAAACAGCAAGAGTGGCGACAAAGGTCAATTTCAGTTTGTACAGGGGTCACTTTTGCTCCAATTTTGGTTAAAAAAAAGTGCAAATTATTGGTTGAGCTAATAGGTTTAATGAGTGGAAGTTTTGACTGTGCTGAATACTTGGTCTCTAAAGTAAAGGTCGAACAGTGTCGACATCCATTGGATTCTATGACATGTGACATATGTTTCCACATAACACGATACCTAAGGATGACACATGGTTTAAACTGTTCCTTTTTGAAACACAGCACATGATCTAAGCTCTCTTTACAAATAGGCAAGCTGTCCTTTCTGCAAAACCTGCCTCGTTTGCTGGATGATCTGCAGAGTTCTGGTTCTGTGCTGCGTTCCAAGTGGATGGAGTCAAAGCAGGCCAGACCACATGAGAGGAGCGCGCCTGTCCCTGGTTTGCAGCCGAAGCCTCTCCTTTTGTTTAGTTTTGGACAATTGTGCACTCAGTTTAATCTGAATAGCTCAGGTTTCCTCAGATATTTTCAGTTATATGACTTTGCGGGGACTCACTCTTCTCTGTTTCCTCAAATCTCAACCCCATGTGGTGTAGACTTAATCCGTAAAGATGAGCCTATATCTAAGGGACATATTATTTTCTTTTATAACCTTTCCCTAAATAAATTAAAGGCCAAGTGGGGGAATGATCTTATGTTTGGAGCTAGCAGAGTCAAACAGAACCCCCAAAGCAGGCAGCCAGGACACAGGAGTGAAGTTCAAAAACCAAGGTGCTTTAATAATCCACAGTGGATATAAAATAACAGCAGTGACGGGGCGATCCACAGTGACAAACAATCCAAAACATTAGTGACGGCATGAGGAACAAAATGAGGACAAAACCAATGAATGTCAAAAACACAACAGGGAACAGCGTACTTACAAAGAGGCAATCAAGGTGGAGATAAACACACACACGTAACTGGCAATCAACTGGCAAATGAACAACAAAAAGGTGAGTCTTAAAAATGAACTCAACTAATTAACAACAGGTGTAAAATCAGTGACAGCAGAAAAGCTGAGACACAAGAGAAAATAAACGACACAGACAACAAGAACATCACCCTTCCAAGATGGCGCCACGTGAAGGCGCCCTGGTATTCTTGTGCTCCCTGTTTTGTCTGTTTTTGTGCGTGAATCGTGTGTCATCGTGTCCCTACACCCGCGAGGAGCTTCTAAACATCAAATCATCAACACCCATGGACATTACGCCAGTTTTTTTAGCCTGCAGCTGAACTGGTTCACTTTTTGGCCAAAAAAGTGAGACGACGGCGGAGAGGAAAACGAGCTGGAGCTCTCGTACGCCTCAGACGAAGGGGCACGCGCACGCCCCTACCTGGGGTATTTCTCTCCAATGTCCGCTCACTCCACAACAAGATGGATGAGCTGGCACTGCTGATGAAGAAGAATAGAGATTTCTCTTCATCTTGTGTACTGTGCTTCACGGAGACATGGTTAAATGCACAGACACCGGACTGCGCGCTCCAACTAGAGGGATTCCGACTCCTCCGTGCAGACAGAGACCGAGCACTCTCTGGTGGAAAAACAAGAGGTGGAGGACTCTGCTTCTACATCAACAACGCCTGGTGCTCCGATGTGACTGTGATCTCCCAACACTGCTGTCCCTCTCTGGAATATCTCCTCATAAACTGCAGACCGTTCTACTCTCTATGTGAGTTTAACTCTTTCATACTTTGCTCTGTGTATATTCCACCCAGCGTGGACGTGCACGAGGCCAAGCGCGCGCTCGCGGATCAGATTATGAGCGTGGAGAGAGACGTTCCGGACTCTCTTGTTATAATTCTTGATGATTTTAACAAAGGGAATCTCAGTCAGGAATTACCAAAATACAGTTTGTTAAATGCCCGACCAGAGAAGGGAGCACGTTAGATCATTGTTACACGACAGTGAGTGGCGCCTACCACGCAGTGGCCCATGCAGCTTTGGGACTCTCAGATCACGTGATGGTCCACTTGATCCCCACGTACAGACAGAGACTTAAACTCTCTAAACCTGTTGTGAGGACGTCTAAAGTGTGGAGCAATGAAGCTGTAGAGGAGCTACGCGCGTACTTGGCCACCACGGATTGGGATATGTTTGAGGCTTCAACAAACAGTCTAGATGACTACACGGACACTGTGACGTCATATATTCATTTCTGTGAAGACAGCATCATCCCACAGCGTACCAGGGTGAAATATAACAATGACAAGCCCTGGTTCACACCTAAACTCCAGCAGCTCCGTCAGCAGAAAGAGGTGGCTTTCAGAGAAGGAGACAGAGACAGCTATAGAGGTGCAAAGTACAGATTTAGCAAGGAGGTGGCAAAGGCTAAATCCATGTACAGTTCACGTCTGCAGCAAAGGTTCTCTGCCAACGACTCGGCCTCTGTGTGGAGGGGGTTGAAAGAGATCACCAACTACAAGCCCAAAGCACCTTGTTCTGTTGACGACCTGAAGGTGGCCAACGACCTGAACGTCTTCTATTCACGCTTTGAAGACAAGGACTCACACCTCCCCACCCACCACACAACTAGATATTCAAACACTCTGGACCTCCCCCCTCTCACTGCTGCCCTCCCCACTCCCCCTGTTGCCCTCTCGGTCCAAGAGGAGGACGTGAGGAGACATTTCAAAAGGCTGAATCCACGTAAGGCCCCGGGCCCAGACTGTGTCTCTCCTGCCACCCTGAGACACTGCGCTGATGAGCTGGCCCCAGTCTTCACCGGGATCTTCAACACCTCCCTGGAGTCATGCCATGTTCCAGTCTGTTTCAAGTCCTCAATCATAGTTCCAGTCCCCAAGAAACCACGCGTCACTGGACTTAATGACTACCGTCCTGTGGCTCTCACGTCTGTAGTCATGAAGACCTTCGAACGCCTGGTTTTATCCCAACTGAAGTCCATCACCGACCCCCTCCTGGACCCCCTGCAGTTTGCCTATAGAGCCAACAGGTCTGTAGATGACACCATAAACCCGGCCCTGCACTCCATCCTGCAGCACCTGGACTCCCCAGGAACCTACGCTAGGATCCTGTTTGTGGACTTCAGCTCTGCATTCAACACCATCCTTCCAGCTTTGCTCCAGGACAAGCTTTCTCTGCTCCACGTGCCCAACTCCACCTGCAGGTGGATCACAGACTTCCTGACGGACCAGAGTCAGCGTGTGAGGCTGGGAAAAAATATCTCGAACACTCGGGCTCTCAGCACAGGATTTCCACAGGGCTGTGTCCTTTCCCCTCTGCTCTTCTCCCTCTACACTCACTGCTGCACCTCCAGCCACGAGCTCATCAAGTTTGCGGACGACACCACCCTCATCGGACTCATTTCGGATGGGGATGAGTCTGCCTACAGGAGGGAGGTGGACCGGCTGGTGACCTGGTGCAGCAGCAACAACTTAAAGCTCAACGCCCAGAAAACAGTGGAGATGATCGTGGACTTCAGGAAAGCCACAGCCCCCCCGTCCTCCCTCGCCCTCACCAACAGCCCCATCACCACTGTGGTCTGTCACCGCTTCCTCGGCACCACCATCACCCAGGACCTCAAGTGGGAGTCAACCATCAGCTCCCTCATCAAGAAGGCCCAGCAGAGGATGTACTTCCTGCGGCAGCTGAAGAAGGCCAAGCTGCCTGTCCAGCTGATGGTGCAGTTCTACATGGCCATCATCGAGTCCATCCTCTGCTCCTCCATCACGGTGTGGTACGCCGGGGCCACAGCCAGGGACAGACACAGACTGCAGCGCATTGTGGCCTCTGCTGAGAAGGTGATCGGCTGTAGCCTTCCATCTCTCCACGACCTGCACGTCTCCAGGACTCTGGGAAGAGCAGGTCGGATCACAGCTGACCCTTATCACCCTGCACACGGTCTATTCAAACCACTCCCCTCGGGCAGGAGGCTACGGTCCATCCGGACCAGAACCCCCCGCCATAAGAACAGTTTCTTCCCCTCTGCCGTTAGACTCATGAACACCTCATAACTCAGTCACCTTAAGCTTAACTCTGTCACTTTATCATTTTATCACGGGTCACTTTAGACAATGTACTTTGGTTTTTAATTGCACTCCTCCCACTGCAGTTGTCTGTTTCTCTGTTTTTCTGTTGCACACAGCCTTTCATATTTCATATTTCTTTTTTTTATCTTATATTTTATCTTATTCTGACATATGTTATATTTTATCCTAGCATTTTATCTCTTCTTAATGTTGCACCATTGTACCGAAGCAAATTCCTAGTCTGTGAATCCTGTTCACTGGCAATGGCAATAAACTTCTTCTGATTCTGATTCTGATCACAAGGTAAGTGGAAATAAAGCCTGTTCAAAAAATATAAAACCAAAACATAACGTACACAAAAATGCAAAAACAAATGTGGAGCTAATAGACAACATGATAAATAACTCAAACATAGATCAAATAATGAACAACAATACAAAAACCTGAAACCTAAGTTCATAGAAAATACACAAAAAATAAACACGGAACTCAAACTGGAATAGAGTGAGAATGGGAGACACATGACAAACCTAAGAAATACATATAGAAACTGAACAGCATGAAAAATAAAGGACCAGAGGACTGTGTTGAAGGGAAAACATAATGAGCCAACAGGACCACAGAGAATGAGAAAAACATACAACCAGGGAACGTGAGTGAGGGCCACACAGACAGCGGGTTAGTCACACACACAAGGGAGCAAACACCATGGATGACAAACCTACACACACACACACAGCATAGACACAACAGTGATACACATACCACTCAGACACGGGCGGCCCACGGGCGCACACACACGCAACTGACAGATGAAGAGGATATATGTAACACACAGACAGGAATCAGGGGAACACACACACACACAAGGACAAAGGGAGGATGCACACAAAATGGGACATGGGAAAAATCCAAAATACATACAAACATGACTGACAGACACAACCACAACAAATTAGCTGTACATAGATTACCCTATCGGATAATTTCTGGAAATTCTGTCAATCCCTCCTTCAGTGGTGCCAGACTGAGCTTAATTCAATTCAAAGTACTATACAGAATTCACTATAGTGCCAAGCTTTATCCAGGCAAAATAGTTGAGAGGTGTTCTAGGACCCCCTGTGACTTGACCCACATGTTTTGGTTATGCCTAAAATTGTCCTACTACTGGCATACCTTTTTCAATAGATGATTTTGGATTTGAAAAATCTGTCCTCTCCCTCGCCACATAGCTGTTTTTGGCTGCACCCCAGATGATATTGGCAAGTGTCAGTGACTTAATGTTGTGTCATTGCTTTTACCTCACAGGGTTGATTTCAATCAATCAATAGAATGCAGTTGCAATAGGCCTGAGGACTTTTAGCCACTCATAATTAATAGTTAAGATATCAATATTGGATTGTAAGGTTGCTGGCTATAGTCATCTACTAATAAGCACCTGGCTCTGAAACCTACAGATCAACTTTGTTGGCGGTGATGTTGCAAACCTTCAGCAGATGTTGACGTGAGCTATACAAGTATACTGAAGATAATGTTTACATTTTGACAGCTATAGGTCATAATAGCCATGAAAGACCTGGGAAAAAGGGACTCTGAAGACAGTGCAGTTTGTATAGAACATTTATTTAATCAGAGCAGATGGCCATTGGATGCAGTCACTGCAAGCACACACTACTGTTCAGTCACCACCACAGTCACACAGGATTCCAAGTCAGTAGCAGAAAACACATTCAGCCTTTCTTGAGCGCTTGCACATTTACTGCAGAGACACCAACCTGGTGTCTGTTTCAGCACAGGCGGAAAAAGGAAAAACAGCTCGGCTCAATTAAAAAAATAAAATGAAATCCACTTTGCTCCACAACACATTTGATCATCTGTGTTATTTTTTTTTTTTTAAACCAGCTGCAGACTGAACATGACCCTGACCCCCACACACCCACAAAACACAGGTTGCATCATGAAAGAGAAGAACAAAATGACTGCCAGACCCAATAAACGTGTGGCGCTAATATAAGTCACCAGGTGCCTGAAAACAGATGCAGCAGTGAGGTGATGCATCTTTAAAAAGTAAATATTTTGACATTTAGGATGTTTAACACAAAACCCAAGCATCTGCACTATATGACCCCTTTAATGACAGGGGCCAAGTTTGAACACTTCAAGTTGCAGGCCAATACTGAGAGACGACCTTGGACCTCTAAACAGCCACACCCACCCAGCCAGGAAGCAAACGAGGACATTGTTAACCTGCTCTCATTTGAAACATGAGTGAACTCAGAGAAAACATTACCACTCGGTTTTCTGAGTTATATCACAGTAATGACCTTTGACTTCCCATGCAGTGAAGGAAAATCCAGATGTTTGTCTGTCACCTTAAAATAATAATAATAAAAAACAAATAAGTTAGAGCCCGACTGGTATGGATATTTGGGGGCCAATACCGATAATAGTGAGTTAAAAGTTCCCGATACAGATAAACACATAAAAAAATTCCTAACATTTTATTACTAGACCCTTAATAAAGAAAAGAGAAATGTAACTGAGGCTTGATCTTTTACAGCTTAAATATGAACTTTATTATCAATAACTATAAATATAACCAACAACCAACCAGCCAATGTACGTTACATTGCCTTCACTTGGATATGCAGTTGCCATGTTGCATCTTTGCGCCTATTTTGGACCTGCTTCGTAACCACTTGTCTCTTGTCGCTGTAAACCGCTCAGTCTGATTGACACTGAATGGCAGCTGGTTGATTTCCATCTGTTTCTTGTAGCCAATGTGATGGGGGGGGGGGATAGGGTCCCAACCATGCATGACTGGAAAAAACTAATGATAGCATTTCCAACAGCCAAAGTGTTTTTCTGCATTGTTTATTCAGCAAACGTTTTCATATCGATAAGAAAAAACAGCAAAAATACGCAGATACTGATACGGTTGTGAAAGTTTCAACTGATATATCGGTCGGGCTCTAATGTAAATACACACATGCACATTCATAACACATGAAACAGCTGGACCAAACATCAGCAGTGACATCATTAGACAGTTGTTTTCAGCATTTTTCTTACAAAACAGCACTTGAATGCAGCTGACTTGGAAGACCAAGAGTTTGCAAGCATGTGCCCATTATGTGACCTCTTGTGGCTAAACAGACAGAAAAGAGTTTTCAATACAAATTCAGGATGATGGAAGCATTACCCTCACCCTGTCACATGAAGCATGATGAGGGTGATGACAGTGGTCCTGTGCGTCTGTGAGCATAACTCAAATGCTGCCTTGACTGACTTTAAAAGACAGGGTCATCAAAACTCAACACACTTCAAGTGTCCAGCTGGATTCACATCCAGGTAAATGGTCTTGTTATGTTGAACGAGTCTAAATTTTTAATGATTCTCCAGCAACCATACATATTTTTAACATTTAGATGTCAACATTATCTTTCATAAATCTTCATTTTAATTGGAAATTTTACACAAAATAAGGATCTACAGTGCTGTACAAAAGTCTGAAGCACCTTGATAATTCTATATAAAGGTGGTTTCTGATATTTAGAAATTTCTAATTGTAATCATGATATCATTTAATATTTTTCAGTTTTTGTTTCATGTTCCACCCAGGTCGTTTGACCAGTTTCCACCAAACGTCGTATATGGACGAAGAGTAACAACAGAATGGCCCTGAAAGGGTTTATTTTGGCAAAGACCATTAGGGTCAAGGGTCAGGTATTTTTATTTATATATTTTTTTGCATTTTGATTTCCAGCAAATGTGAAACAAGTGTAGCTGGGTTCTGGAATTGCTCAGGGAAGAGCAACTTTACCAAAGGCCAGCCAGTGGGATTGAGGTCATATCTGCTTGTTTGTTGGCCTACTGCTTCTACTCATTTGGTTCATTTCTACCAGTCCTGATAAGTGAATGAAGGTTGAACCCAGAAGTGCCCTAAAATCAAGGTCATTGTGGTCCAAGAAATTGATTTCCAACCTGATATGGAGAAACCTTAGTACACATACAGTATGTGGGTGGATTCTGCAATTGTGCTGACAAGATCAGCCAAAGTTCAGTCATTTTGGTGAATGTCAAGGTCATTGGGGACAAAGGTCAATTTCCACCAGCCAGTGAACTGTGCTGTTTACCAAGAAATTGTATCCTGTCTGAGGCGGCCACATCCTACCAACCACAACATTTGCTTTAGCCTTTCGTGTGTTCGTACCCACGAGCACTGTTACCTAGCACTAAGGAAACCCAAGATCTGTCTTGAAGGACCAGGACCTCCCACCAAGTTGATACTGTAGAGCAGGGGTGGCCAAGTTCAGTCCTCGAGAGCCACATTCTTGACACTCTTAGTTGTCTCCCTACTCCAACACACCTGAATCCAATGAAAGACTCGTTAGCAGACTTTCAATAAGCCTTTCTAAGTGTTCAGCTACTCACTCACATTTAAATCGTCCTTGATTTGACCCCAAAATAATGGTAAAGATCACCAACCTCTGAACTCGTGCAAGATGATCTTATATTCGGATTATCTTGGGTGTTTGATGATTTGATGCCGATTAATATCATAGGCGCGCATGGACACACGGACACACACACATGGGAACCCATATTCACACAATGTGGTACTTGAACATAATAAATACAACAGGTTACAGAGAATTCTGATTTTCATCCATCCATCCATTTTATATACCCGTTTACTGCAATTAAGGGTTACCAGGGGCAGGGGTGAGGAGTGCTCCAGCTGGGACAGGAAACCGGGAATTCTGATTTCATAAAAATAAATAAGGCAAACCTTTTCAGCTGATCTGCTCTGTGTCAGCCTGATCCCGTCAGATCTCAGAAGCTAAGCAGTGCAGGACCTGGTTAGTACTTAGATGGGAGACCTCTTTGGAACACCAGCGGCTGTGTGTGTTTCTCTGGGTTGCACTGGAGTTGTGTCAGGAAGGGCATCCAGCGTAAAACATGTGCCAAATACTGATGCAGATCTGGCTGTATCCGCTGTGGCGACCCCGAACAACAAAAAACGGGAGCAGCCGAATGAACAACAGACCACTGTATCTTTGCACAAGACAACAAATTTTGGATATGAATATATGAATTGATGACTACATGCACCCTATCAATTTTCATTATCCATGCAGTTTCTTCACTGTTTTAAAATTGTGCACAAGATTTTTGAACAGCACTGTAGGTCTTGATCCAGATTTTCTAAAGCACTATTCTGAACACTTTGGCTGACAGTTTTTCCTTATGTCTCCTTACTAATGTTGACATGATCCAGATCTGCAGTCTCATTCTCCTGAATGCCTCCTGTTTGTAACCGTGGAGGTAGTTCTCCCCCTGTCACTAACAGTTTTCTTACAGCTGAAAAACTTTTGTGATGCTGAGGGGTGTGTGAGGGATCAACCTAAAGTCTGTAATATTATCTCTCAAATAACAAAAACGGAAACAAGTGAGAGCCTACATATTGTACATAATCATCTACTGTACTGTAATCAGATCAAAAATCACAAAGCAAGGCACGTGTTTCAAAGAAAAATTAACATTGCATAAAAAAAATATCTGGACACAGATACAAATGAGGAAATAAACTGCCTTGATGGTTTCCTACAACAGTTCATCAACTTATAACACTTAAACTTGGAGAAGCAAATTGATTCAACTCAGATTAAATCTGTTAATTTTGAAAAATAATCCTGAAGTAGACACACACTCACACTCACATCATAAATACACTTTTTTCTTCAAATATCCATATATACAATCTCTATATGATCATAACTTAAATATCACATCTTATTGATTTATACCAGGAGTGTGGCTGCGTGTGTGTGTTTATGGGCGGAGGAGCAAAATGGAAAAAACTGAATTTTGCATATTTCTGCAACAACATCTTCAGTTTTTATTTGAAGGCGTCAACTGAAAGTCCACTCATCTTTATCTAACATATTTACATACATGGCAACACATCAATGGTAACCATGGTGATGCCAGTGTAGATGACAGGGATTCCAAGATTATCATGGCAACAGAGGGTGGGTGGTTGTGAAAGTGTGGGAGGAGATAGAGATGGAGAGAGAAACAGACACAGTCTTATTTTATTTCATCTTCTGGGGGGAAAATATTTAGAGGTCCCACAAGGCTGCTGGGAAATACTTGTGGTATAAATTTAAAAAATGTATTAAGCATGAAAATAGTTTTCTGACTCAATGCTCGGTCTTCCTACAATCACTGCATCACTTTCTGTGCAAAATACGTGAGGTTACTTTTAAGTGAATCATCCAAAAATGTTTTTACATTCACCAAGTTTGTCTTTATGTTCTCTTAATTTATCGGTGGCAAAATTACTGAAAAATAGTGAACCTATTTTCATTAGACTAAAAAGGTTGAGTTCGTCCTGTAATACAACAAATACAATAGTTAGATTTTGTCATTTTGGACAGATATGGTTCTCCTCTGTATTTTCAGCTTTTACTAAATGTATTAATTAATGTTTATATGTAATGATATGTGGAGGTGGGGTGGGGATGTTCTGCACCCTGTATATCTCCAAAAATGTTCCAGTGCATTAATGTTGTTTTTGTGTGCCTGTCCAGTGCTGTAGGCATTTTCCTTGTGAGTCCTTTGTGTAGAACTCCAGCTGTAGATTTCTGTTTGTCTAAAGAAGAAAGACGGGAGAAATATGTAACACATTTTGTTTAGGTCTGTAGCGTACTTCATCAGAAAGGCTGTTCAGGATGTTAGGTGGTGTCGTGACATCCCTTCTACAGGGGGAAACAAATCTATTCAATCTCCAGTTTTAACACACTGACATCAATGAAAAATGGATCATAATGATGCCAAACTTGTCCACCAAGATCATTGTGTTTTATGATCCTTATGGAACCACGAGTGGAGCCCACTGAAAAGTGAATTCACACACAAGCTTTTGTAACCTGGTCAGGGTCGGACTGGGAACAAATTTCGGCCCTGGCATTTTTCCTCTGGACCAGCCCACTATTGGCCTGACGAATCCACCCCCAAACACGCACACCCACCCGTCCATACCGAACCCCCAATGAACAAATACTATACACCTAAACACCATGAACACACACCTAAACACACACTTTCACTGTCATTTCACCTTGATCATAGTACAAAACGCGGACCCGGCGCCACAAGGGGGCGTCCTGATAACATTAAAGGCAATTACGTATTTTGACGAAATTACAAGTTTAAATGACTATATATATATATATATATCATGAGGTTTATGTCACAGAAATCCTACTTTACAATCACACTGCAGTCATTGTTAAATTATTTCCTTTTGCATTTATAATAAACATTTGTATTTATTTAGTGTTTGTTTTTATGGTTGAAATAAGATATAAATAATCTACCAGACTTCAAAAAAATATACAAGTTTCGATGTTATTTTATTTGTCTAAAAATAAATGTCTGAGGTTCCTTATGTTAAACAAGAAATTATCTAATCTGAAATAACAGGTGGTTTTAATACAGATGAAAGGTTTCTAAAGAACCATTTATTGATTTATTTACCTGTTTTAATTACAAGTGTTCTAAACTTTTTTTTAACAGTAATCAGAAATTTTGAGGTAACAACAACAAAAAAACATTTCCAATGATTTTTCTTCAGAAAACTGCTCTATAAATGAGCAGTCCTGTCACACGTTAATGTTTTGTATAGATCAGTGGTTTCTGCACCAATCGGATTGGTCCAATCCATTTGGTAGAGATCAGTGGTTTCTGCCACGGGTCTTCCGTGTTTTGGCCCGACGCGTCGTTCCTATTGGACAATGCGAAGGTACGTCACAGCTCAGAGTGTCGAATGTTGGCGCATCTCATCTCGACAGAACACAGGCTCTGTGTGGAATGCAGGAGATCACTTGACCGAGCATCTATACGTTCAAATAAGAATTTAAAAAAATACTGTCATCACTCTTCACTCTTAGTCAGTATTTTACAACGGTGCAGCGTAAATACACGAGCTTTCCAGGAGCGCACGTCTCCTCCGGTGCGCATTTTTTTTGGGGGGGGGCGACCCCGCCACTGTGATATCTATTTTTTTTTTTCCTGGTGCCGGGTCTGACAAAACGGAAGCAAAAGCACACAAGTGGGAAAAAAGTTTTTGTGTCTCCAAAGTGTGTGTGTGAGAGAGAGAGAGAGAGAGAGAGAGAGAGAGAGAGAGAGAGAGAGAGAGAGAGAGAGAGAGGGGTAACGTGTAACCACTGCTAGGATTCATACAGCAGCAAATTAAGGAGCTGAAGTCCGTAGCTGTTGCATTTAAAGATTAACAAAAGTAAAGCACAGTTAATTAAGATAAAAGAAACGATTCCAACCTTGTATCAGTAGAAGAGCGGAGAGAAGTCCAGGCGCCGAGGACTCAATCCATTCACAGGGGCGGGAGCGGCCGCCTGCTCTTCCTGCAATCTGATTGGCCACCCTGTATGCTTCTCCATTGTCATTGGCTGTTGGTCATGTCAATCATTGTGCTCGATGTAAGTCTCCGTTGTGTGATCAAACGGAAACAAAACTGAAACCTAGAATAAGACTGCGCTGTGTATGAAACACTACAGAACTTTTATTTTGACACAAATTCAGGAAGTGGCTCTGCAGCTGCGCCGATTAAATGCTGTAGCTTCACCGATCACGGATTTTCCTCGTGTTGACAGCAGTGCGCGGTTCAAGAACACTGTATATTTCCATAATCTCTATAAATATGGGCCGGCCGGCCCACGCACGTCTAAACGTGCAGCGGCCCACCGGGCAAATGCCCAAAATCACAGATTACCAGTCCGAGCCTGAACCTGGTTCAGTTGCTGTTTGATGAAGTGTGCAGTGGCTTTTCAACACCTGTTCACAATTATGCTCCAATCGTCATGAATTATTAAGGAATTCAACCTTGAGACTTGGAGAAAGGTCACAACTGGACTATGGCCTACTACATTTTGGAACAGATCTAGTTAAGATCTGTTGGAACCAGGATGTTCTAAATCTGTATTTTTTAAATACAAGAAGGCATGATGATTCTGATTTTGGAACCCAAGGTATGACTTTCTGGATAAGCAGATTCTCTACTGAAAATCAGATCATTCAGAAAAATAAGTATTTGATTAAATTTTCTTGTTGGCTTGGAAAACTAGAGCAGGTAGGGCAGTGGGATAAGGAGTTGGGCCATTAATATGGAGACCTGGCTTCAATTCCCAGTCACACCACCACACACCAAATGGTGACATTAAAAGGGTACTGCCTTGGCTGGGGAAGTAATCTGCAATGGACTGGCATTCCATCCATGAGGAAGAGTGGTGTCCTAGATTCTCATCTGCTTCATGCCATGAAATGTGGAGATAAGCATGGGCACCAACAAGCCTCAGTGCCCATATAGGAATTACTTCTACTTCTTCTTGGAGAACCAATATGGTTATAACATTCACAAGAAGATGTTTGACAGATGGCTGTCGTACCACATTAGGACAAATTATAAGAACATTCCTTTGAGGACAACAGTTTGAACAGGCAGCACAGCACTTGATTAGCACTGTTGCCTCACAGCAAATGGTCCTGGATCGCTCCCCACCTAGTCCTTTCTCTGTGGAGTTTGCATGTTCTCCCCAAGTTTGCGTGGATTCCCTCTGGATGCTCTGACTTTCTCCCACGTCTGAAGACAGGCAGATTAGTTGAACTGGAAACTTTAAATTGACCGTGATTGTGTTTGTCTGTCTATATGTGGTGCTGCAGTGGACTGGTGGCTTCTGGGTGTGCCCCACTTATTGCCCAGTGACCCATGGGATAGGCTCCAGCTCCCCATGACCCTTAATTGTAATAAACAGGTATTGAAGATGAGTAAATTAACAACGTTAATATTTTGGACAGAGAGGATGTTGCGTTGAAAGTGGTACAAAAGTACTCATTTGAGGTGTGGCGTCTGCCACTTACACCAAGACCATCTCCTATGTCCATCATGGACATAGGAGATGGTCTGGCAGTTAAGCTTTGGGCTTGAGACCAGAGGATCCTTGTTCAAATCCAAGCCTGACTGGAAAATCACTAAGGGCCCTTAAGCAAGGTCCTTAATCTCCTAGTGGCTCCCGGTGTGTAGTGGGTGCCTTGCAATTTGAAGCCTCACATCAGGGTGAATGGAGGCATTGATGTGTAAAGTGCTTTGAGCATCTGATGCAGATGGAAAAGCGCTATATAAATGCAGTCCATTTACCATTTCAAAGAGATCACAGGCAACAACCCATGTGTTGGCGAGGTGTTGAACAATTCTCCTGGACAAAAATAAAATCATCTTCCATTGTGCACCCAGATGGATTCCCACACCACTTTGTAAGATAGCATGGTTCATGCCTTGGTGGACGTTTGTGCTCTATTAAATACCCTTCTATTGTTATTGGGAATCATTTGAACAAGTTTGTTCTGCTTTGTCTCAGACCAAGGCCTTGTAGGCCTTGGGCCAGACCCTTGAAAGTGGTTATGTCACTACCACCTACGGTGGAAAAATGTACCACCCATAAAACAGTAGTTATATATATCTAGTTGCTATTTACATATGACAGCTATTCCAGGGTGGCAGCTCGAGCCAGGCAGGGGTTAATGAAGGATTACACAGGGATCAATGTTTATAAATGCTCTAATTATATTGGAAAGTATATCACATTATTTGTTTCAACATAAGGATTCCTAAAATGCACAATAACAACCAATAATTTCCATCACTTTTGACCAAAATTGGAACTTTACCTTCTGACACATACCAACTGTACCTGACCTTTGTTACTATTTTTGAAGTTTTTACCCCATAACTCCATAACATATAGTCACAGATAGTCTAAACTATACCTTTCTGGAATCTTTATGATCAGACAAATAATGTGGTATACTTTTCAGTATGACTGGAGCATTTTAAAAGTTTTACCCCTGTGTAATCCTTCACTGACCCCTACCTGGCTACAGCTACCATCCTGGGATGGCTATCATACATGTTTCAGTTTCTTGTAGATAGGTGACTGAAATGCCACATTAAAACTTTTGCCACTCTGGACATTAGTGACCAACCTATCTGGCTCAAACACTATAGCTTTTGTGTACTGTACAAAACAGTTTGGAGCAACCAAATGATTCTGACTATTAGTCCCAAGGCTGTTCCTGAAAATAGATCCTAAAGCTGCCGCCGTCGTTCTCGCCCTTCTCACCATCTCTCCTGTGCGTGTGTGTGCGCTATAGGACATTGTTCTTCTCCTTTACTGTGCGTGTGTGTGAATGTGTACACCAATGGTAATGATAATGATAATGATAAACAGTGAACAGATGCAGCCAGGACAAAAAAAAAAAAAAGATTTTGGTCCTGGGATTCTAACAATCTATCATTTGAACCCATTGCCTTCTGGTGCATCCACATCAGACGCACACGTGCAAATGCACGCACACACACACACACACACACACACACACACACACACACACACACACACACACACACACACACACACACACACACACACACACACACACACACGTTTCGCTTCTCAAGGCATCTGTTGTTCAGCCAACGCAAAGCGTCAAATTAAATGCAACCCTGCCATAAAACAAAAACAAAAGATTTTGGTCCTGGGATTCTAACAATCCATCATTTGAACCCATTGCCTTCTGGTGCATCCACATCAGACGCACACGTGCAAATGCACGCACACACACACACACACACACACACACACACACACACACACACACACACACACACACACACACACACACACACACACACACACACACACACACACACACACTGCCAGGAGTTGAATAGTCTTGTTTTGGTCACAGGTAACATTTCCACCAAGTCATTTACATCATCACAACACCAGAGGTCACCATTCCACACAGAACCAAGACATCAAACCAAAGAGCAAGAGATAGATATTTATGGGTATATTATATATTACTGTGCTAATGCAGGTCTTCTCAGTAGATATAAACTCTCCATGCCTAGAATGTACACATACCATACTATGATTCATTACACAGCTGGCTTTTTCAGTCACTATTAGTTTTTGTATCGGGTCACCATCGTGGCATCAAGACTCTTTGAGTCTCTTAAAAGACATTTGATTGCAGTTTCCTTCTTCATCTCTCCTCTCTTTTGTGAGTTTCTCTCTCCATCTGTCATTTTTTTGGTCCTTGTTTAACCTCTCTCTATTATTTTGTCATTTCTGCACTACAGTTACTTATGTCTATCACACGTCAGTCAGTCTGTGCCACTGGTACGACGCCATTATCATCTTCGTCATCAACAAGAAGATGAGGAAAAAAAGGAGTTGAAATGAAGCTTTTGGCATCCACAGAGCAGCCGTAGACAGGACGAGTGTTTGAGGGATGAAAAGGAGAGAGAGAGACAGAAAGAGAGACAGGCTTGTTGCCCATTGTGCCATCTGAGTCACTCGTGATGCTGCGTTGCCATGGAGACATTCTGAGTGGCTAGAATTACTCCAACATGGCGTCCAGCTGGTCGGCCAGATCATCAAACATGCTGCCGATGTCATCAAGGATGCTGACAGTCGTCTTCTGCTCAGCCACAGAGCTAAACCAACAAATAAACACAGAAACGTAAAATATACAGATAAATAATATAAATTAGAACACAAAGGTTTTGTGTGTAACTACTGTGTTTATGAGAACGTGTGCTATTTTGGTTCATAAAGATGCTGCAGCTCTATGTGAGTGAAGTGGTGACTAATCAAGACCATCCCAAGCAGTCAGATGCCTTCTCTCACAGATCATAAATACTGCAACTGTATTGATTAACCATCAAACAATTTGGTGTATTTTACTCATCCATTAACTGTACATGCAACCATGCGCTGGAGCCGTGCATCTCCTCATCCACTACATGACAGAACCGGCCTGCACCCTGGATGTCAACCATCCAGACAGACCACTAGTTCATTCTCACCTCTCTCAAGTAACCATCTGTCAGGTCAAACGATGGTGTGGCCTTGGCCTTCTCCATTTCTTAATGCTGAGGCACCTACGTGCTGGACCATGCACAGAGAACTGCACCATATGGCAAAAAGACCTTGTACGAAAGCTATCTAGTCATCGCCTTAGATTGTGAGTTAGTGCCCAAGTCTCAAAACTGTACACGTCACGCATAGGCCGAATGAGGCCAAATGGTGTCAGAATGACAAAATCGGCCACAGTATTGAGGTGCGGTCTGAAGACGGTCTACATAGTTGGTCCCATTCACTCGACTGTCCTGAGTGTGTTGCACAGTTCAAAACACTCTTGGTGCTGTCAAGATGGGACACACATCTGACAGGTGTCTATGTGCAGTTTGTGGGCCATCTGATCACAGTCTACATATACTGATGGCATCATCACAGCGTTTGAATCTATCTGATTGCGGTTGATTGAGCTCTGAGATCGATCGGTCACAGCAAAGCCTGCTGGCACGTTGCGCCACAGATGTCCACCTCCACTGGACCCCGGCCAGGGAGGGCAAAGAAAATATTGATTTGTAATAACATGTATGTGGCACGTATTCATCATGTGCAGTGAATGTGAACAGCGCGCAATCAAACCGAAAGCACTGTGTGCCGCTGCAGGTCAATGCATTGCACAGCCCACACTGCCGCAGATCTGAACAGGTTGTTATATCCATAATAGACCTTACAGTACAAATATATTTCCATTCCTCCCCATGGGCAACATAAATAATGTGAAATACTGTGCCCATCATATCTGTGACACCACGGGCAGGTGCACCTCACCGCTATCTCATGCGCAGTAATGTGTCAGAGGCTCAGAGCTGTACAGATCTCACCGTTGTAATATACATACACAATGTTTTTATTACTTCATCAGCATGTAACTCTGTAGGAGATATGACATGGAACTGTATCGCCAGGCCGTGACAACATTATTAAACATGAATCTCACCTTTTGCACGGCATGAGCATGCCACTGCACAGGGAGGACAGGAGCCACGGACCACAGCCTGTGGTGAAAAGCCTCTCACGCAGCTGCTGTGTGCTGCAAACAACCACGGCATAAATAAATCCCATGTGATAATTCAACCGGACATGGCAGTGTACAGAGTTGCATTGTGAGCAGAAAAATAAAAAAAGATATTTAAGTTCACTGGAAAGGCTGCATCTGACAAATGTTGTGCGTATGGGAAAGCTTGGCCCACTGCCAGCAAACATTATAACAACATGACAGTACTTCCACTGACTGACTACTGGGTTTTGTCCTCTTGAGGTAACTGTCATTCAAGCAAGACTCTCGCCAGAACTGCAATTCCTATACTCATGGCGAAGGAAGGGTATGTCCTGCTAAATATTGCTATTTTGTTGTTGTTTTCCCCCCAAATTCAATATTGTTCTTTTTGAATCTCCTTGAAATTCACCACATGTGAGCATAAAGCTCTTGTTGTGCCACTTGCATTGGCAGAAGTGTTGTGATGAAGGTAGAGCTTATTGTGTAGGCGAATGTGTGTTTTGTGTTTTCACTATTGGTATTGAGTGTGTAACTGCTGCATATTGTGCACGTCTGTTTGCTTTTTTTCAGCTGGTGTGATGTTCTGAATCAATGATCTCTTTGGTGTCTGTGTGTGTGTTTGTGTGAGAGAGACTCTCACTCCTCCTGCCGAAGTATTTTATCCTCCACCGCCTGCAATGCTGCAGCCAGGGATGCACTTGTCTCCTCCAACTTCTGATGCACCAAAGAATCTATGCCAAAATCCACTGTTGTACCAGTCTGTGGTGCCACACCTACGCCCGCCATCCCGCTGTCCACTGACACACCTCCGATGGAAGAGCGAGGGGGCTTTACAGGTGGTGGAGTCGGACTGGGAGTAGCCGGAGTTACGGGTGTTGTGGGGGTTTGTGGGGTGTGGGGGCTCTGGGCAGGTGGGGTTGGCGTCTTGGTGCTTGGCGGGCTGCTGGTGTTGGAAGAGGGGAAGAAAGGAGGCGAGCTGGTCTGTCTGGCCACCACAGGGTGTTGCTGCTTGACAGGGGCAGGAGCCGGTAATGAGGAGGGGGGTATGGTCATCGAGTGGATCAGCTTGGCCGGTTTAGGCGCAGTTGGCGGCGGCACCGGTCTGGGTGATACTGGTGGAGGAATCTTCTTTCCTTCTACTAAACATAGGAAGAGATGATGAGAGAAAAATGTCAGCTACCTATTTTATAAACACTACCCAATCTAGAGCCCGTGGATCCCCACAGGCGACGCGCTAGCATCTATATATATCTCCATATAGTCATTGGCCAGTTTATTAGGTACACCTGTTCAATTGCTTGATAACTGTCATAGCAGCAATTAAATGCTGAAGTTCAAACCGAGCATCAGAGTGGGGAAGAAAGGGGATTTAACTGACTCTGAATGTGGCATGGTTGTTGGTGCCAGGTGGGCTGGTCTGAGTATTTCAGAAACTGGTGATCTGCTGGGATTTTCATGCACAGGCACCTCTTGGGTTTACAGAGAATGGTCCAAAAAAGAGAAGATATCCAGTGAGCGGGCAGTTGTGTGGACGAAAATGCCTTATTGATGTCAGAGGTCAGGGGAGAATGGGCAGACTGGTTCAATGGGCAACTGCATGATGCCATCATGTCAACATTGGACCAACATCTCTGAGAAATGTTTCCAACACCTTGCTGAATCTATGCCACAAACAATTAAGGCAGTTCTGAAGACAAAAGGTCCAACTCGGTACTAACAAGGTGCATGGTGGATCTGCATGTTGGTTTGGCACGAGTTTTACGCCGGATGATTTTCTGACTCAACTCCCCATTCCATGGAGAAATGTAGCAGGGGTGGGGTTTGAACCAGGAACCTTGATGAATTATTTTTTGAATTAATTGCTGAAATTTTGGCAGTGCAGATTCCTGCAGGATTTGACGAGTGAGAGAAACACGGCCACGTGAAGGCATCCTGCATCCTGGACGTCTGTAAAAGGGCTGAAGCTGGAAAACAGTGTTTTAGAAATGACTGTGGACGGCACAGTGGCTTAGTGGTTAACACGCTTTTTTCACAGCGTTATGGGACCACTTCCTAACTGGTTCTTTGCGTGTGGAGTTTGCATGTAATCCCTGTATTCGTGTGTTTGTCCTCCGGGTGCTCTGACTTCTTCCCACTTTCAAATACATGTAGGTTAGATGACTTGGTGACTCTAAACTGATGACAGGTGTGAATGTGTCTGTCTGTATCACGCCTCTCGCCCAGTGACTGTTGGGATATGCTCCGACCCCTCCATGACCCCTGATTGGAGAAAGTGGGTATAGGAAATTACTGAATGACTGTCATAAAGAACTAAGTCCTTTATAGGCCCTGAGGCCCATTGGTCCCAGTGCAGATTACTTCCTCAATACCTATTTACAGCTGGGTGGAATGGGACCGTGCCGATTAACGTCTTGTCCAAGAACACATGCAGTTAGCATGAGCACGAGTCAAACCCATGTCTACATATCAGCAGGCCAGCTCCTTATCTACTGAGCTACCTGCAATACCAAATATGTATAATGTTACAACACACCATTACATTATGATGCACACAAATACACACAGTACCTGGGCTTCCAGGTGTCCCAGGGCCCGGTAGTGGGATTCTCTTATTGGAGGCAGGCTGCGGGGGAGTCTGTGGGCCTCCTTGCCTCTTTATCTGGGCCACAACAGGCTTGGGTGAGACGGGAGGTTTTGGTTTCTTCATCTGGCCTCCTTCAGTCCCCACTGGAACCGCTTGGTCAACACTGTCTCGACGAAGACCAGCAGCCACCTGGGTTTGATGCTGAGGTGGAAGCTGCGGCTGCTCAGTCACTCCAGCGTCAGCCTCTGGATGACGTTTTACAGTGGCCGTACCATTCTGGTAGGGAGTTGGCTGCATGGTGTTCGCTGCCATGTTGTGCACTGGCTCACTATTAGCCCTGCTAAGGTCCGCAAAGCCCTCAGGCTCTTTGTCACGGCTTTTGGGCCTTCGTTTGACGGTAGAAGACTCCTGGAGGGTGAAGTCAGAGCCATTAGGGTGGGGTTTGGAGCCGCAGGGACGTCGTTTTAAGGTTGTAGTTTCCTCCCCGGACACATCGTCCTGGTTGTAACCGTCATCTCCCTGCATGCCCTTGCCGTCCCCCTGCAGGCAGACACAAAATACACACTAACGGAAAATTCATACATTCATGACAAGCAGTGATTTCTGCACAACAGTTCACAAACATTGAAAAGGAAAGATAAATAACAAATAGAAAGCTTACACAAGCTAGATAGATAGATAGAGACAGTGAGACAGTTAGATAGATAGAGATAGAGAGATAGAGAGATAGATAGATAGATAGATAGATAGATAGATAGATAGATAGATAGATAGATAGATAGATAGATAGATAGATAGATAGATAGATAGATAGATAGATAGAGACAGTGAGACAGTTAGATAGATAAACAGACAGACATATATATTGATAGTTACCTGTCCCTCTCCTTCTCCACGACCCTGGCGGCGGATGGTCATGCTTCCCTCTTCAGCAAATGGCAGATTCTCTGTTGAGCTCCCGCTGCCTCCCGAGCTGGGATGGGGGGAGGAGGGTGGGTTGGGGGAGGAGGACGTGACAGGTGGTGAGGAAACTTCTGGCTGGATAGAGGAAGGAACAAAAGCTGACAAAGGCGGCTGGTCTCGCATGGCAGCTGCCACCAACTCAGAGACGGGGCCGCTGATGGTTCGTCTTCGGTTTACTACTTCTCCGTCCAGACCAATAGCATCATGTGTTTTCCCCACCTGGTAAACATGTAAAAGACATTTTATGTAATTTCTGCTACGCTTTTGGGTTATTTAGCACGTTATGAACAATTTTGTCTGTACTCAGTTGTAAGTACTGCTGTTAGTGTCCTCAAAGGTTCTCCAGGACTCAAGGTTTGGCTGTTGAGAACCAATTTTTATAACAACAATTACACTATAGTACAACATCTTAATGTGCTTATACTGCAAACTGGATGAATATTTTTACAGTTGTGACAGTGCTAATCCAACGTCCAAGCCGAGGTGAGGGAGCACCTAATACAACCTGAGCAAAAACACAGGACAGAATAAGACCCTAATTCAGTTACATAACCCCATTGTGAGAAGGAACTGCTCAACCTTCTGAGAGGAGGCCAATGGTTTAATTTCTAGGTTTGACTTTATTTAAACTTAAATTCCTACTGGTTTACAAGTTATCGACTTTGCTCAAGGGCATGTGTCATGTCTGCATCTTCAACAACAGACTGAGTATGTTTCTGTTGTTAATGTTTTTTGCTGCAGAGGGTATGGATTATTTTTTCACATATCATGGAGCAAGCCTTGTTGGCATGCTCAGCTTCAATTTTTTGGCATTTGAAGTCCTGTGTAGGCCCTAAGATCCGTAGATGCTATTGCTTATCTCCAGATTCCATAGTTTATCTTTAAATGGACCTCCACAATAGCTGTACGAATATAGTACAGTACCTGCAGGAAGTTCTTCTGCAGCGCCATGCCTTTGGCTCCTCCTCCTATAGAAGACATCTCTAACATAGCAGCAATGCTGCGCACGCTACCCATGCTGCTCGTCTCCACATTGCCCGTCTCAACAGACACTCCCAGGTCACTGGCCCGTCGTTGCTGATGGTAGGGCACATCCAGCATCCCACCTGTAGTGGTGACTGTCTGCTGATGGGCACTGGCGTCTGTCAAGTTGGAATTGGAACTGGAAATAGCTGAGCTTGAGCGTTTAGGTGGAGGAGGGGGCGGACCTTTCTTCTTCTGTCGGAGAGCAAAGGGCTGGTTGCGGGTGATGTTTTTGTCTTGATTGCGGACAGAGTGGCTACGGCTGACACGGTGGGTCACTGTGGCGTATTTCCCTCCTTCACCTCGGACGACAGTTGAGGCCTGACCTGTCACAGCTTCTGCTTCTCCTTCTCTTTCACTACTACCTCCTCCTGCCCTCTCATCACACTCTCCGTCATAACGGGTCAAGCTGTGGGCGCGTTTCTTTTGGAGAGGTGAGGGGTCTTCTCCCGCTCCTTCTTCTGTCACCTCAGCCTCTGGTGGAAGGCAGAGCAATGGGACGGAGGCCTGCGGTTGGGCAGTCTCCATGACTTCCACAGAAGGGTGGTGCTGTGTTTGTTGCGAAGGCTGTTGCTGAGGCTGAGCACAAGGAGCTCCACGGTGGGCTGGAGATGGAGGAGGGTGTGAGCGTGGTGACTCACCCTGGATGAACTGTGGAGACTGTTTGGGTTTAGCCTGTGGGGAAGCTGTACTCTGGATGGATGAAGATGAGGATGAAGAGGAGGTCCGAGTCTTAGTTGGGGTGTGAGGGGGTGTATAGGGAGGTGCAGGCTGGGAATGGGAATGGGAGTGACGGTGTTTGCCTTGAGATGAGATGCCACTTCGATGGGAGGAGGTGCTTCCCTGGCTGCTATGCTGCCTCATAGTCCGAGCCTCCTTCTTAGGTGGTCCAGCACCTACTCCACCTCCTCCTGCCATCACCTCCTCATGGTCTTTGCTAAGGGTGCGGGATCGTTGACCTTTGACATCCTGGCAAGGCTGGTTCATGGCACTCTGTAGCTCAGTGCTCAGCTCGCTGTCCTGGAAAGTGCTCATCTTGGGTGACATAATTTCTGCAGAATGAGATGAGAAGAGAAAACAAAGCTTTCAAAGTAGGACAGCAGGAAAAGTGCATGCTAGATTTATGGTGTGTTTACACATAATGACGACAAGTCACAAATGCCACGAAGTATACATTCTTGGCCACTGATCACGAATGTGATTATTCAGGGCAGAGGAGTCAGGAGTCCTCAGGAACTGTTGCAACCTCTTACCGCGCGTTGCAATTAACAGCATGTATCGATGGCGAATTAATAGGAACCATTATGCATGGTTAATAATAATGTTCCACGCTGTTAAGAATTGTCCCCCCCCCCACCAATATTCATGCTACCATCAGCTGCTGAACAGTTCCCATCGCTCCAGATTGCTCCTCAACATCGGACACTGTGCCATGGAGTAGTGGAGAAAGGAGGAGGGAGGAGACAGAGAGAGCCAGATGTCTGGCTCCACGCAGCTCTCCCAAGGCTCAGACTCGTTCTCCCGAACATCAGGCACAACAGCAGGTGGAACATCTGCATCAGCGAGCTGAGGAGCATTGGAACGAGACTTGGCATCACTGTCTTCTTTCGGTACACTGCAGCAATGAAACTGAATGCGGTACAGCAGGGTTTAACTGTGTGCACGTGAGAGAAGTGATTCGTAGTGGCACGCACTGAACTGTGACACCGTGTTACAATTTGTGTCAAAACTTGACAGTTTTTGTGTCAATTTGAAAAAATGCTGACAGTTTGGGCTCCAAGAACCATCACAGGAACCACTAAGAATGCTGTCACGCTCTATTAAGGATCGCTGCTAATCAAGACAGATCAACACGCCTAGTTGCGAAATCCACGACATGAGGCGAAATGATGGTGGTGCGTGACATTCGGGGAATATTTTTGAACAGCCAAAAACATGCTCCATGATTATTATGCACCGACACACACTGTTAAAAACCCTATTCAGATGTGTTAAGTCTCATTAAAAATGTCAGGAATGTCCCATGAATGACAGAAAAATGACATTCATAACGCGTCCTACTTATATGTAAACGCAGCGTAACTGCTCTGTTAAAATCCAAAATGTCTGGGCTTGCAATATTAAAATCTTCCTGGCACTGGGCCTTTCATCCTCAAAATGTTATGCCAATTTGGTGAAATTACATATTACCAGGGTACCCGGACATTGCCTAGGTGTGAGATTTCATAGACATTTGAGAGCTTTACACTCAGGTCCATACGTATTTGAATCCTGCCCCATACTACTCTGCTTTTACATACACTCTGGCCCATAAGTATTCAGACAGGTGGACATAGCCACATACATCTGCCTCTTATATATAAAAGATAATCTTACCATCTGGAGGTGGGCTGTCAACTGACACGACTTCTTGCTGATGTGTAATCGGTGGTGGCTTCTTTCTGAGTGAACCTCGCCCATCCAAAGTGCGCTGCATCTCAGCCAATCGCTTCACTGCCAGCATCAACTTTTTCTGGTGTCCTAATATTGAGAGTGGATATGACAGTTTTTTGTCAACTCTCAGGTTGTAGACTCAAACAGACTCACTCTGTAAGAAAATTAGTCTTACCCAGTTTGGTGATGCCTATCTCCTGCAGGTCCTCCCACGTAATGTCTGTGATGAAGTCGATGTTCTCATAACCGTTCTGCACTAACACTTGATGGTACTGGCTGAGGCCAATAGCAGACAGCCACTCTCCTAGGCTGGCCTGGAGGAACATCAGAGATATGAGTGCTCACCATGCTGAACATGTCACAGCTGGAAAACGACCCAGTGGAATCAGGTTTTTAAATGCCGATTTATGCTAGCTGCTCATATTAGTTTGTGTTCTCACTCAGTGTTTGGTTCTAATACCTAAAATTTCACTGCTGTCTATAATGATCACTTGCAGTATCACGTGGAAAGTTGGAGTCCAACTAGATGACAATAAATTCTACACAGCTTGAAAAGAGGCTGCACTGAGAAGTGAAAATCATCCACGTCAGTTCAGAAAGACATTAAATTCATTCAACATGTGTCCCCTCCAAACGTCTGTCAAATGATTTATTGATGACAGACAGCCAAGATTCTCAATCACTGTGTGGAAGAAGTTGCCCAAGGCACAAACAAGAACTTCAGTTTTCCCTGTATTCAGTGACAGGTAATTAGCAGCCATCCATTTCTTTATAACATGATTGCAGTCCCGAAGGAGTGATACAGGACTGACACAAAGTTAGTGGCAGCAACAGAGAAACTCCTGTGAGAGAGATAGAAAGAAAACCACTCCGGGGCAGACTCAGTTCACAGCTGAACATCTTGATCAATACTCACAGGTTTGTGTTCAGGCATCCACTCTGTGACGCTCAACTTGTTAATCTCTGATGTCATCTTCTTCCTGTGACCCGGTTTAGTGATTCCAATCGCTGTCAGATCCTACACATGCACACATACAAGCACACGTAAGATACAGTAGTGACAGGGGCACACTGCCCTCTGTGAAGAAACACAACACACACACGCACACACAAGGTGACGAGAGGTGACATCTGATGATTAGCAGGAAAAAAGAGGAAATGTAAATGTCTCCAAATCATAAGAAAAAACAAAGGTGAAAGCTGTGAGAAAGAACAATTCCCCAAGAATTTATCCTCGTCACTGTCTCACACAGATCATTGTTATTCTTCTACGCAGAAACACCAAAGTACTGAGTCACATGAAGTCAAAATCAGCCCCAGTAATACTTTGACATTGCTAAAGTTTTGGTGATTTTACAACAGCATATCGAAGTTGAAATCAGGTAATATCTGTGACCTTAAAGTGCAGACTTCCAGCTGTAATCAGTTCCTGAACAGTTTCAGGTGCTCTGTGTTATTCCCTTATTACTTCCTTTAGAAGTAAGCAGATCAACTATCTAGACTTGACTCCAAGTATTCACATTTGTTATTCGAGAAGATCCAAAATAAATTAAACCATGTGCACCAGATTCTTGTTTTTAAAAGTCATTAATGATGTATGCTGTACAATCATTCTACCTTGACAAAAGAAAAGTTCAAAGACATCATTAAAAGGCCAAATTACCATCACGTTCATACCGATGATGAGTGTGTGAAAACTTCTAACCACAACTGTACCTAAAAAAAACAAAAAAACAGCTGGGCAGATTTTCACCAAACTTGGCGAGAATATTACTTGAGCAGATATCTCGAGATGCCTAGCTTTTGGAGAGTATCAAACAAAAATCAAAGTCAACCAAAACATGATGTGAAAAACACATTTTCTTCTATATCTCTGCAACCAATAGGGTTACAGTGATGATTTAAAGTTTATATTCATCAGCAAAATATTTGTGATTGATGGGTAACTGACTGGACATGATATATCCCAGTGTGCACTGCACGAAGGGTTGCATCTTCCCTTTGATACCCTTCAATGAAGATGTGACAACTGACAAAAGTACCACCAATTGCTCCCACTGAGATTATCTCCTCACATTCAACAAAACACTTCAAAGGGCAGCCCAATCAGATCAGGTTTGGTAGCATGCACTGGCACAGCAGGGTTTAACATGCAAGACATCTCAGAACTACTTTGGGTGCAGATGGATAATTTAAGGTCAAAGTCTCCCCACTAATATCATCTATACATCATTAACCTTAGCAGTGGATCCTCTGTACATTTAACATGCAGGTCACAGTCACATGACTGAGCAGAACAACAATGCCATATTTGTATTAATTGGTAATCTATCAAGAGGAATTAAACACACCCAAACATTGCTTTCTTCCTGATTGTTGTGCAAACCTCTAAAAGAATCTGAACCTTAAAGGTGTATAGCCTTTAGGGTTTTTTAAGATTTAAGTCATAAAAATAATTTTCTTTGGCACCACTACAATGTTATTCCTTAGCATTTAAATAGTAGTATGTATAGTAGTATATAGGGCAGCACGGTGGCTTAGTGGTTAGCACTTTGCCTCCCAGCGAGAAGGTCATGGGTTCAATTCCCGTGGCCTTTCTGTGTGGAGTTTGCATGTTCTCCCGGTGTTTGCGTGGGTTTCCTCCGGGTGCTCCGGTTTCCTCCCACATCCAAAGACATGCGGGTTA
This sequence comes from Thalassophryne amazonica, assembly GCF_902500255.1. NCBI lineage: Eukaryota > Metazoa > Chordata > Actinopteri > Batrachoidiformes > Batrachoididae > Thalassophryne > Thalassophryne amazonica. Next base: position 66,587,289 of record NC_047118.1, on the reverse strand, counting down.
GGTGGATTGGAATCTTTAAAATTGTCCTTAGGTGTGTCTGTTTGTTTGTCTATTTGTGGGCCTGCTACAGACTGGCGTCCTGTCCTGGGTGTACCCCGCCTCACGCCCTATGACTGCTGTGATAGGCTCCAGCCCCCCGCGACCCTTAATTGGACTAAGCGGTAGAAGATGGATGGATGGATATATATATGCTTCTACAATTATAACAGGGTTATATTCACCCTCTTTTTAATCTTTTTGATGTAATAGTCCCTCATTTGTAAGTATCTGAATAAGTCCTGATTAGTCAGATCATATGTATTTTTTTAGTTCTTGAAAGCTTTTCTCTTCACCTTTATTAATAGCTGTGCATCACTGTAATTCCTTTTTTGGTCTATCATCAAATTTGTCATCAAAAACAATCCATTATTGTAGTCCAATTTCTTTTGCTATTTTTAGTTGTTTCACCTTGGAATACCATATATCTAACATAAAGGGTATCAATGGATTAGGATTATGCTCCTCTTTTATGTAGGTGGGAGGGCCCCCTTTCCCCGATACATGTTTGAATTGGGTCTTTGAATGTAAAAACTTCAATATCTTTCCATCCAGCTACATAACCTTACACCAGTAGATTAGCTGTCATAATTGTGCAGCATGAACAATATTCTTTTACAATCGGGACTGCCAGTCTGCCTTTGTCTTTAGATAATTGTAGTCTAGTATAGCGCATTCTAGGTCATTTACCTTCCCATATGAATCCTGATATGCACTTATCCCATCTAGAGAATTGATCTTTTGGTATATGTATAGGCAGAGATAGGAACAGATGTGGCAAGATGTTCGTTTTTACCACATTTATCCTGTCATTTAATCCCAATGGATAAGTGAACTATCTGTCAATATCTTCTCTTATGTTTTTGTCAATATATTCAGTTACTTTTATATAATTTGGAAACGTCTTTAGTTATGTCCCAAATTTTAAGTTGTTAGTTTGGTTTGTAGCCTATTTGTTATATTACAGGTGTATATTTTGTAATCAATATTTAATACTGATATCGGTCTATAGTTTTGAGAATATCCTTTGTATCTTAATGGTTTGGGGAGTATAGTAATTATTGCTTCCTTCTGGGAGGGGGCCGGGTATTGTTTTTAGTTATAATTCAATTAAAAATAGTGTGTAAAAGTGCTATCAGCTCTTCACCAAACTTCTTGTACCACTCTGAAGGAAATCCATCACTTCCAGGTGCCTTATTTGATTTTAGTATTTCCATTGTTATTTATTTTATATGTTATTCATTCATTTTGTTTTTTGCCTACTGCGGGTAGGTCCAAGGAGTCAAGGAATATCTTTTTAGTCTTAATTCTGATCTGAAGCTGATGACTGGGTGTAAAGTTCCTTGTAGTAGTTTCTAATACCCCCGTCACACACAGCCGGAATCACGCAGAGTGGCGTTGGACTTATGAATCAGCGCACATCCGAAAGGTGTCGGATTTCAGTTCTAAAATGTTCTGACAGCCATCTCCGGAAATTGAGAAAGTTGGTCAAAATCGGCCAGCAGGCCCAAGTGTGACGCACATGTTCATAACTCTCTAGGCGCCATCAAGATGGGACACCTATCCGACGGCGGTCCATGTGTTATCTGAGGATCATCTAACCACAATTTACATATTCTGAAGGCGGCATAAACAGGATCCAAAATGATGTTAGCGCGTATGAGGGAACCTCAAGATGGATCGGGCACAAAAGCCTGCGGGTATGACATGCCACTTATCTACTTATAATGTCCCGTCCCACAGCCCAGATCGCAAAGGAACTGTTGATCGTTGACATGTATGTGGCATGCAGCCATCCATGTGCAGGTGATGTGAATACAGCAGAAACAAACCGAAAGTACTGTGTCCTTACAGTACAAATAATATTCCTCCCCATGGGCGACATAAATAATGTGAAATATTGTGCCCATCAGATCTGTGACACCACACCGGCTGGCAGGCAGGTGTGTACGCTGTCACACATCATGTCAGAGGCTCAGAGTTTTTTCTTTCTTTTCCCTTATGTTTCTGTTTCAAGTGTGTCAATTCTGCTAAATAGGCCTCGCTTTTAAGATTGCTTGTAATTACAATCAGTTTTGCTCTCATAATTGCTTTTAAAGCCTCTCACAATATAGTTGAGTCTGTCTCCCTATTGTTATTTTCTTGCAAATAAGTCTGTATGTCCATCCTAATTTGTTCAACAACTGATTTATTGTTTAATATCCCCACATTCAATCTCTATATTGTTTCTTTCCGTGTACAGTTCAAGTAGATCTTCAGATAGATGGTCCTATGGTCAGACACGTCTGTCACTCTGATCTGATATTCTTGTATTTTATCTCTGCTCTCTTTCTGCATAAAAAAAATAGTCAATTCTGGAGTACACAGAGTGTGTTGTTGAATTTACACTCCTTAGTGAGTGTAAATCTCTTCACACATAAAAAAAATTCTCCTATGTATTTTTACACAGTTTTGTGACAGATTTCTTCATTCTCTTTAAACTTGTTGTATCCATGTGGTATTCCATGAGCACATTAAGGCCATTGAGTCTGGTCTGCTTGAGGTTTCTTCCTCAAATCATCAGTTTTTCCTTACCACTGTGTGCTTGCTCTAGGGGTTGGTAAAGCTAGACCTTACTTGTGTGAAGCACCTTGAGGCAGCTTTGTTGTGATTTGGTGCTATATAAATAAAATAAATAAAAAAAATTAAAAGAGGCATGTTGTTCACCAATGTTGTCATTGTTTGTCCAATCAGCCCCTTCACAATAATGTGTTCCTTCTTTGTCATAAATATTTTTGTGGAAAAACTGACAGATATGTACAACACAATTCAAAATAATAAGCTTTTATTTGTCTTTGGAGACTTTAATATAGATTTCCTAAACCCTCATAGTTACGTGTACATATAGCTGAATTTATAAATTCTGTGTTTTTGTATGGGATTGTATCCAGTGACTACACATCCAACTAGGATAACTATGAATACATAGAGACATATTGAAAAAAATATATGAAAAAATGTTGCTGTGGGCAATTTAATGGGTGGACTACTTGTTAATGATATCAGTGATCATTTGTGCCAAAATTTGGAAATAAGAAGAACGTTGATAAACCTTGGATCAACTTCAGAATGCATGTAAAAATATATATATATATTTTTTTTTGTATAAGCAGTTTTTAAAACTCAGAACAAATTAAGCTGAGGGAATATAAAAGGTATATAAAAACTAACTAACTAACATTATGCGATCTTGTAAAAGGCAGCATTATAGTGATTTATTGTGAAAAATAAAGGTTCTTGGAAGCTTTTAAATGATATTATAAGAAAAAAGTTGTAAAAGAATATCCAGCTTATTTTTACACTAATACTGACATAATTGTTAGGAAAATAAAGCTATAGCAGATCATTTTAATGATTATTTTGTAAATATGGGTAAAAATTTAGCAAATTCAATTATCTTCTAAAATGTGCTCTTTGGATGACAGTAAAACAATAAATAAAATTTTGGATTCAATGTTTATTAAAGACAGATGAAAATTAAATAATTGACATAATTATTGAACTCAAGGGAAGAAATCAACTGACAGTGATAATTTTGATATGTTTTTGATTAAAAATATTATTGATTGTATTGTTAAACCTTTAACGTATATCTGTCATTTGTCATTAATGACTGGAAAATTTCCTTTCAACATGAAATTGCTAATTGATACCACTGTTTAAATCTGTTGACAAAGGCCATTTTCACTCTTACCACAATTTTCAAAAATCTTTGGAAAACGTAACAATAAAGAGGTTAATGATCTCATAACTAAACATCATATACGTAGTGAGCAGCAATACAGTTTTAGAAAGAATCACACTACTTCATTGGCTGCAATTGATTTTGTTGAACAAATTACTAAATCAATTGAAAATAAGCAATATACTGTAGGGTTTTTTATTTACATAAAGCATTTGATAGATCATACTTTGCTATTGGACAAATTACAGAAGTATGGTATCAGGGGACTGGCACATGATTGGATAGCTAGCTACTTACACAGTAGGTATCAGTGTGCCCATATTGGTGAGCCAAATGCTGAATTCTTGAAGATTACATTTGGGATGCCCCAAGGTTAAGTCCTTGGGCCACTGGTATTTCTTTTATATTTTAATGAATATGTTTGGTGTCCAACTCCGCAAGTTGTATTTTTTTTTTGCTGATGATACGGCTGTTTTGTAGTGGTGATCATTTGGGACAGCTCTTGGACATGATGGAGCAGGAATTACAGAAATTTTAACAATGTTTGATTCAAACACATTATCGCTCCATTTTAGTAAAACCAAGTGTATCATATTTGGAAACAAGTCCACCGAATATTGAAAGTGAAAGTGATACAAAATTTCTTGGTGTTTTTATTGATGATAGATTAAGCTGGAAAATATATTATGTTAAATCTAAAATGTCAAAAGCCATTGCAATTCTGCATGAAGCACAAGACTTCCTCTCCCAACAATCATTAACTTTATATCATTCCTTACTTGTCCCATATATAACCTATTATATTGAGGTTTGGGGAAACACGTATAAAGCTAATTCGAATCCAATATTTTTGTTACAAAAGAAAGCTATAAGAATTATCAGTAACAAAACACATCGCGAGCCAATGAATCCATTATTTGCCCGTTTTAAAATTACATCACAGTACAAATCAGCTAAGAATAAACTTTTGCCTCAACATGTCCAGAATCTGTTTAAAAGGAGGGTTTCTAGATATAATTTGAGAAGAATATTATTTTTTGAGAAATTAACACACACATTCTTTATTTTGTATTGTATAAGGGGTGGATATTTATGAGCTTTACTTCTGCCTACACCATTTCAGCCACATGGGTATGCTGTTAAGTTGTTCTTTCTTTTTATTTATTTTTTTGTTATTATTGATCTGTGTACCAAATAAATTCATTCATTCATTTTATTTGTCTTTGGCACTCAAATTTGGTTACAGTAGACATCAGTACTGCTACTCCTCTTTTCCACGTACAGGAAAACTTATACATATAATGGATACAGTCGGACCAATGAATTTTGATCATTAAAATCAAAATCTACTACATGTATAAAATGGACAAAATCCACTATATGTATAAAAAAGATAAAATCCTTGACATATATATATATATATATATATATATATATATATATATATATATATATATATATATATATATATATATATATATATATATATATACAAGTGGCAAAATCTGTATGTAACAGATTAGTTACAGTCAAGAGGCACAGAATGATCTACGGGAAATCCCCAGCACCAATTAGGCTTACGTATTTCCTTGAGTAACTCTCTGGGGCCCAGGGTATAATTGGCTGTTTCTGACTATTTTTGGTTTTACCTTCAAAATTTACCTTAAAAATAAAACTGGTTACTTTGCTTTGTTTGGTGTATTTTTTTCAACACATGTTGACTTTACAGTTTTTCTTTCATTCCAAAATTCACACAAAAAACTAAAATCCAAATGGGAAAAAAAAAAAAAAAATTTTACTGTGAAAACCACAAACGTTTAAAAAACCATGTTTACAACTTAGAATGCAAATATAGATTGTAAATTTTACAAACATATGTACAAATGTAGCAAACAACAAAGTTATATACAACTATATACATTAAAATGCAGGAAATGCTTCAGGCATTTTTTTTTTTTTTTGTACAACTTCCAAAGAAATATGATGCCACACAAATCATTTGTGCCACTCAAAAAACAATTCCTGCCAAACTCAAGACAGATTGGACACAGTCCTGAACCACAAGAGGAGTGTCACTCCCCCTGTTGTTCACCTGGAGGCAGTGTTGGCACTTCAATCTTTTTTTACATGGTCAAAATCTCCTCAGCAACAACCCAACATGGGACTCAGAGTCTGGTGGATTTGATGGGATGATCACTTAATTCAGTGATGTGACTTTTGCGCAGAGATGTGTCAGACAACTCCAGAGGGTTAAACACCTGACCTTGAATAGGGGCCTGTCTCATGTAATGGGTGGGTCAAAACTTCATCTGAAGAAATAAACATCTGCCTTAAATAAGTAGTGGGCATTATGTGCATTAAAAAGATTACATTTGGTGGAGTCGCTCTTGTTTCTAAGCTGCGGAGTGGTACCTGAAAATCCTCAGCCTGATTTATCCTTCTACAACTCCATAACTCCATGACCATGCAATGATGTTGATGTCGACATGCACATGACCCTTTTAAAGTTCTCCATTGCGTTGGTGGGTGTCTTAATGCAATTTACTGCAGGAACAGTGGCCTTTTTTGGATCAACTTGTCCCTCAATGAGCTTCACATCTTTATACAATCATCAACCTCCAAACCAATGGTACGTGCAATTTTCCTCCATGAATTGCTAGTCATTTTTAGTGTCTTTGTAGTTTTTAGACTCCCTGTTGTAAAGTTGGTCATATCTGCAGACTTCTGCAGGCTACGGAGAGGGTTTGTAGCCACGCAGAGGGCTCTGATCTAAAACGGATGTCTTTGGTTCACCACACCCAGGGATATGTGTGGAACCTAACATCATATTACAGTGCAGGCAGCAAGAAGCATTTTGGTAATAGTCGCCAGTCTTGAATAAAAGCCTGCCTCATTTAGGCACCGGGTTTGAGCACGATTTGAAAAAATAAATGCCTGGGTTTTTAATCAAGGAAATACGGTATGTACTTTCCTTGAATCGGCTAGCATCAGTGTTGAACTTTATTTCATATCTGTGTTGCGACTGGGCACACCCAGACTGCTCTGTCCAAATGGAAGGGATTTTTTTAAATGGAAATACATTGCGATGGGACAGGGCATTTCGTCTGATGTGAGAGAAAATCTGGTATATGTGGTGTTTATTACATGGAAAACCTTACAAAAGCATTGGGACTTTTGATTTTGTCCGGTATCCGGTTTAAATGATGACAGTTTATGTGAGTTTTACTGTACTGGAATGTGAGTTATAAAAAGTATTTTTGTATCCAATTTTTTAAATTTCGCATGTTTTGATTTTGATAAATGAGTTTCTTGTAGGACATTAATGTGTGTCTTTTCCTTTTTAAGTTTGGTCATTATTTTAGCTGTTTTGACTGAGTTGCCTAAGCCATTAACGTTCAAAGAACAGAATTTAATTTCTTGTTTTTGGTGTCCATAAGGCATCGTAGTTCTGTCTACTTTGTGGTGGTTCCTCCACAGACTTTCAACTGAACATTCCTGAACATATAACATTTTCAAGAACAGCTGAGTGAAAGTGACTGCAGGTCCTCATAGCAGTGACAGTGGCATTGATGTCAGGGTTGAGGAGTGCATGACACTCTGCACATTGGGAACTCCAATATGTGATGTTTATCAGAACTTTCTCACTTAGTTTTTACTCTGCCTATGTCGACATGTATCTATAATTCAGTGACTGCAGAGCTGATTAAATATTTTATGTGCGGTAAATTGTCAGGCTCAGTCCTCCTCAAAGACGAACCACAACAAGGTTCTACACTGTTATCACAACAACAAGAGGGAGGCAACCCTGAACACCATTAAGACTCTGGTAAGGAGGATTTATTCAAAGACAAAATCACAGGAGGTATTTTCGGCAGGGAAGAAAATGAGACTAGGTGAAACTCACCATGCAAACCTCAAATATTGTATTTGGGTTTTTCGGTTGCTTTTGTAAGACAACTGTCTTTTGTGTTTGTGTACTAATAACTTACATATTTCATGTTCACTTTGGCAAAAGCCTAGGCGTGTATCCTGTAAAATGCAGCGAGTGAGTCGGTAGGTAAATTAATCCATCCCCTCCAGGTTGTTAACGCTCTTTTGAAAAAACACTAAACGCTGTTGTCTTAATAGTCTCCAAATTTAAAAATTGCTTCACTTTGATCCACGACTCAATACAAAAAGTAGATTTTTCTTATGGAGTAATATCTCATAGACCTCTCTGCCACCTCCTGAACACTGCCTTCTGCTGGATATTCTGGGCTAGCTGCACGGAATCATCTTATCATCACATGCATACATGGTGCAGATCAGGAGCAGGTGTGATTGAAGTTACATGTAGCTTTAAAGGAACTTGTTTTCACCCCCAACCCAACCCACTGTGAAACTATTAAAACAAGTGCATCAGTGCAGTGGTGACAACGCAGGTCAAAGGTGAGAATGGAAGGTTTTAGGACGGTTGCTCGGGACTTTATCTAGTCCTTCTTGAATGTTCGTGATAGGAAGTGGCATGCATCTGGAAACCATGAAGGACAGCACAACACACAGTTGTGAGGACTTGTTTCCAGTGTGGTCCTTGGACTTGCCTGTGACCTCTCTGGGGATTGAGCGTTGGGTTGCCTTACCTCAGGGGTCATTCGTCTAATGGTGGGCAAGTCATACCCAGCGCCCAGGAAGTTTGGAGCGTAGACCTGCAGCTGAAAGTCGCTCAGCCATTGGACAACAGCCTCTGAGCTCTACAGGAGAAAAGACAGGGGGCATGCTGTCACTGGCGCCGTATCTGTCTCGCAATGGCCACCTTTCCTCAGCAGGGCCAAGTCAGGTTAACCAGGGGCAGAGGTTCAGTTACCATGACAACACATCTGCCAGTCTGTGCTGCAGGCTATGAAGTAATTTTTTTCACATTTCTTAGACATTTGATTTGGTTCAGATTTGTAGCTCCTGCACCAAACCAACTGCAGGGACAGAACTGACGGTACCCTGGTTCGTCCTGCTGGGCCCTGCAGTGGAATCCAGGCTGACGGTTAGGAAGGAGAAAGGCCCTGCCAACAGGCTAAATCTGTGTTCAACATTTAAATAAATCTACTAAATCTGTTTTCCAATGGCATCAACAGATCAAGAGTGCTCCTGCTTGGGGTATTTTGGTTTCACTTTTTTTTTTTTACAGTTTAAAGACATTTAGTCTTTAGCTAAAACTAGATGTACTCAGTGTTTTGTAAAGTTTCATCTCTACAGTCAGATTAGAGAGAACTACTTGATCAGAGAGAACACAGAGAGGGCCAACTTCCTATATGCTACATTGTAATTGGCTGAGCGCCGGCTGCCATTTTGAATGTGTGTAACTGGGTGTTGCTATAGACGCACAATGGCAGTCTTGGTGTCACTCTAGAGTCATATTAGAGACAAAAGTTTCTGTTTATGTCCATTTTTCATAACCATGGATCATAAGTATCATACCAGCAACATCAGAAAAAACATCAAGATCGAAAGGAACTAAGTATTTGGCTATCAATTGCACCAAGTACACTAAAACAAACAAGGAAGTGGCATTCTACTCCTTTCCAAAGGGTATCATTAAGAAATGATTCGATCCACCAACATCAATAACCTTTTTGCTTAACGATTCCCTTATCGGTCCTTCAGAGTGGCCGTTCTTATTGGGGTAGTTTGTCAGGAAAATGCTAATTTCTCCACATTGATTACAGACCCTGCAGCGGGTCTGTAATCAACTTTTCTGCAGCGCGGCTTTGCTTTGAACCTTGAACCAATCAAAGTAGTGATTCACAGATCGAAGCAGTGCTTCGATCTAATGCTTCGTTGATTCATTGTTTTATTTTGCTTTATCTTAGATCTTTTTCCCCCGCTAAAACCCTTAATAGCATATGTCTGTGGGTAATATTTACCTTTTTTATGTTAAACCGACCTGTTATGGTCTTCTGAAAGAGTTGATAGATGTATTTTATATCTTAAAAACGGGACCAATGCCTACGCGTTAGAATGTCTATGGCATTTTCAATGTTAAAGTTAGCATTAAGCTGTTGCAGCTGTCAGCACATTTGTGTGCATTTGTTTTCTGTATAATAATGGCTCAGTGTTTGTTGTCATAAAAGAGTCAAATGTATTACAAATTATAATATTTTTAAATGTACTTTTGTTTATATATTAATAATAATAATAGCAACAACAATAATAGTAATAATAACTAATAATGCTACAGTACAATTTTAGAGAAAGATACAAAAAGAACCTGATTAAAAACACAACTGAAAATATAAAACTAAATATAAAATATAAAAATAAAAATATAAAAGATCAGGCTGCCTAGGTTATAATATACTTACAGCGCCTTATATTCCACTCTATACACTCCACAATCATAACAGCTGTTTAAATAAACATTTGTAACAGTAGTTCCTTGTGTTCTAAAGTCAAATAGTGCATTACAGTAGCTTGTAGTACACTCAAGAGAAGTTTGGTTTAAAAAATGTCACTCCACTGCAGCTGCCAAGCTGCCCCAGTAACACACAATCAAAATGGCGTCCAGATTACATCATTTTGTGGGAGTCGGCCCTCTCTATGTTTTCTCTGTACTTGATACAGAGCACACTCTCAATCATTCAACTCAACTCAGCTTTTCCATTTATAATATCTATATAATTCCACAACAAATTAGAACAGATAACTCAAAAAAAAAAGTTTTTTCACTTTACAAGGTAAATATATTATAATTTCTGCTTTCTATATAACGGTGCAAACACTTTTTCTTTTTTGCAGTGTAATTACTGGTTCACATAGTAAGTCCCTTCGGCTGCTCCCTTGTTTGCACTTGGGGTCGCCACAGCAAATCCAAGTTGGATCTGCATGTTGAATTGGCACAGGTTTTACGCCGGATGCCCTTCCTGACGCAACTCCACATTACATGGAGAAATGTGGCAGGGGTGGGATCACATCCAGGTTCACATCCAGAGTATAAATGCATTTTAATGTTTATGATGTACATATTTTGTTCGCTTTTACAAAAATGCATTTTTACTTTCCCAGTTTAAATGTTTTTATTTACACTTGACAGTGTAAATAGTTTTTCATTTCCATAGTGTAAATAAGTCATCTTTATAGTTTACTTCACCTGTACAGGGTAAATTTTCAGTTTTTAGAGTGGAAATGTTTTAAATCACTTAATGTTTACAGCGTATAAATACTCCTTCACTTTTACAATGTATGTTTTTCATTTTTTATAATGTAAATGCTTTTATCACTGTTACAGGCGGTAAATACATTTACATTTCAGTCTAGATGCTGTTTCATTTTTACAGTGTCAGCATTTTTTGTTTTTACAGTTTAAATTGTTTTTAACATTCAACAGTGTCATACCTGATCAATTTACAGAGTAAATCATTTTTTGCAAAGTTAATGCTTTCATTTTTTTTAACTGTGTAAATACTTGTTCATTTCTAAATGTGTAAATATTTTTGAAATTTTTATTTTATTTTATTCATTAATTTATTTTACACCTCCTCTTCTAATGCCACCACCAGCAACACCAGCACAAGCCTAGCGGAGGAGCTAAATCGGTTCTTTGCTAGGTTTGAAGTTAGTGAGGAAGAGAGTGTCCCCATCCTGCCACCCGCTGACAATCTGGCCCTCACTGTGAGCAAGAGAAGAGGAAGAGGTCAGGAGGGTGCTCCGAGGTGTGAACCCGTCGAAGGCTGCTGGTCCCGATGGTGTCCAGGGGAGGGTACTGAGGGGCTGTGCAGACCAGTTGGCAGAGGTTTTTACTACCATTTTTAACCTCTCGCTGGCCGCCTGCACAGGCCCGAGCTGCCAAAGAACTGCCACTATCATGCCCATCACCAAGAGACAGTCGGTCAGCAGTCTGAATGATTACAGACCTGTGGCTCTCACTTCAACTGTGATGAAGTGCTTTGAGAGGCTGGTGCTGAGGCACATAAAATCCTTACTGCCTCCCAGCCTTGATCAGCACCAATTCGCATACAGAGCCAACAGGTCCACAGGTGATGCCATCAACACAGCCCTCCACACAGTGTGTCAACATCTTGAACAGTCTGGCAGTTATGCGAGGATGTTGTTCGTGGACTTCAGTTCTGCTTTTAACACACTTGTTCCAAGCAGACTGATGTTCAAACTGCGCAGTCTGGGCATTGGCGAGCACACCTGCAGATGGATCAGAGACTTTCTCACCAACCGTCTGCAGTCAGTCAGGATGGGGTCCCACCACTCCTCAGTGCTGACAGTGAGCACTGGGGCCCCTCAGGGCTGTGTGCTCAGCCCCATGCTGTACACTTTGTACACCCATGACTGTGCACCAATCCATAGCAGCAACATCTTTGTCAAATGTGCGGATGACACTACTGTGGTTGGGCTGATTCACAACAACGATGAGACGGCCTACAGAGAGGAGGTCCTGAAACTCACTACTTGGTGCTCCCTGAATAACCTAGCACTTAACAAAGGAGTTGGTGCTAGATTTTAGGCGGAAGAGGGAGGACCCCCCCCCACTTATCATTCAGGGAGACACCGTAGAGAGGGTCAGTGACTTCAAGTTCCTGGGAACAAACATTTCTCAGGACCTTACATGGGGCACCAACATCATTGCCCTTGTGAGAAAGGCACAGCAGCGTCTGTACTTTTTAAGGTCACTGAGGAAGGTCAACTTGTCCCAGGAACTGCTGCTGTCCTTCTATAGGTGTTCTGTAGAGAGCGTCCTCACCAACAACATCTTGGTGTGGTACAGGAGCTGCTCTCAGGCTGACAAGAAGGCTCTGGAGAGAGTCAGGAAGTCAGCACAGAACATCATAGGAGCGCAGCTGTCCTCTCTGTCAGACATCTATAACACCAGATGTCTGTGCAGGGCCAGAAGCATCAGCTTTGATGGTTCACACCCTGGGCACGGCCTGTTCTCACTGTTGCCCTCAGGAAAGAGGTACCGGTCCATCAAGGCTCACCAACATGTTCTACCCAAGTGCAATATGGGTATTGAATGCAAATTAGCCTACAGTCTGCACTATACAATGCTACATATATTATATTCTAATTATGTTTTATTTATATATATTATGCTATGCTATACCATATTCTATATACTATACTCTATTTTATATATTATACTATATTCTATATTTTTGGATACATATTTCATGTATAGTATGTTACTCGTAATAACTTCCTTATTTATATTGTTTATATTTCTCACATACCCACAGCGTCTCTACCTCAAGTAATATACTTATTAACAGTGCAATACATTTATTCTACGGTTGGCTGACTTATATACACCTACTGGCTCCTTTGTAAATACATGTACATATTCTTATTTGTCTTTTTATATTTACTTTTTTACACATTTGCACCATGGGAGTTGTCTTTTAATTTCATTGTACCTTGTGTATAATGACAATAAAAACCATTCTAATCTATTCTATTCTATTTATTGTTTATTTGATGAGGACAATGCACATTAATGAACAATTTGTACATTTTCATGCCTTAGTGTAAATATGCCAGATTTAGCTAAAAGCTACTTTCAATCTGTAGTCCTCAGACACACAACAACAAACAATTACAATAAATAAATTAAAACAAAACATGAGCTTATGTACAATACATCTCACCTGTGTTGACAGGTTTGATTGTTTTTGAACCATTTTTAAGCTCATTTTTAAAAGCACCCACTGTAAATATTTGCTCATTTTACGGTGTAGATTTTTTTACAATACAAATTCTTTTTCATTTTATCACTGTAAATATTTGCTTATTTGCTGAATATTACTATGAACTTTTCATTCATGTTCTTCTGTCTTGTTCTCCCCCTCCCTCCCTTTGCTTCATTCCGCACCCTGATCCATCTCCATGCACGCTGCTCCTCATAGTGATTTGGTTCTTCTTTCCCTCGTTCCTCTCCTTTGCCCCACTGAAGGAAACGTTCAGACTCCGGGTGTGGAGGAATCATGATGTGCCTAACAGATGGCGTCCACGAGGGTGGAGCGTGCACAGACGTGCAACACATGACCACCGTGACCACCTGCTATTTAAATACGCTCACTGGTTCATCAAGCTTGAAGTTTGTGCACAGTCAGACATGAACTTGAACACGTTTACGAACATTCACACGCTCTGACAGTAAGTGACGGCTCAGATTTTAACACTTCCTGCGGCGAGCACCTGCCAGCATGCACAGACACCCACACGCACACTGGTAACTTCACACAGTCACCGGCAATCAACACGGAGATGCCACCACAGCAAAAGAAGCAAAAAGTACATAAAAATTAACAAAAAAGAAAACAAGAGTGAATAAAGAGGGATGGAAGATAAATGACAAGATTGTCTGCTCACACACTCACCGTGTCGTGGCTGCATCCGAACATTCGCAACACAGATGAGGCCAGCTGGGACAGAAACCGCTGGGACATTTTGGCGTGGCGGTCTGTGGGTGTGGTCGTATGTGTGTGGGCGTGGTCGTATATGTGTATGTTGATGCGCGTGCGTGCATGAAAGAGGAATAGAAGAGATAATCTGTCGGAATTTGGAACTGCCCTACCTTCCCCTCACCAGGCACCTCCCCTTTCCTGGTTGCCGTGGCTTCGTAGGGCGGCGCTTCATGCAGCGGGCAGCCCAATTGGTTTGATGTCCGAGAGGAGCTGGCAGAGCCTGCTGGGAGAAATGCCATTGGCCAGTTTTAAACTTTCATGTGTTAACAGATGGGTTTTCTCACCTCCTTAAAATGACCTCTGACCTAATCAACCTGCTGACTACTCTCCAATTTGGCAATCAACCAATCACATGGCTGCTCCTTCTACTGTCTAGTAACAAACAAGAACCAATCACAGCGTGCCTACACGTCCTCCTACATGCCCGGCATCAGCCATCTGTCCACTCACACAGCCAGGATCGCTGTGGATCTTCATGTGGCACAATCAGATTTTAAAACTGGACAAATTTTGTTTTTCAAACTTTCACCCAGTGTTTTCATCTTTTCAACAAATCTTAATTTCTTTTTTTTTCTGCTCTCATAACCCTCAATAAATTACTGGATATTTATGGCAGCGAGCAGAATCCTGATTTCAGCCAGAGGACAGTATGCTCAGGTCCAAAAATATGTGGACTTCAATATGTGGACACACACACACACACACACACACACACACACACACACACACACACACACACACACACACACACACACACACACACACACACACACACACTCCCCATGGATAAATAGCCACTCTGAACTAGATGAACCCCCCCCCCCCCAAAAAAAAATAACAATATGTAACTATTTTAGTATGTTTCTTTAGTCACAGTATTTATAAAATATGAGTCAATTAATAAAATATACTTTAGTATGATCAAACCCCATCTCATGCCAAGTTCATCATTGCGTTGCAAAAAGTGATTTAATTAATCTAAAATTATTTTGTGGTGGCATAAAATTTGGGGTGACATGGGGGCAGTGGGGTGTTGGGGTTATGGTTAAAAATAGTGACTGAAACTTGACTGCGCCAGGAAAATGTGAGGCATTTTGTGATGCCATCACAAAAAAAGTTGTGAGTGGGATTTATCACAGTAGGGCAATGCAGCACAGCAGCTTAGACATTCACACCAATGCCTCACAGTGAGAATGTCCCAGGTTTGTGTTTGACCGGATCCTGAACTGTGTGGAGTTTGCATGTTCTCCCCAATTTTCGTGCGGTCTCCCTCCACGTGCTCCGGCTTCCTCTCACTTTCAAAGACGTGCAGGTTAGGTGAACTGGTGACTCTAAGTTGACTGAAGGTGTGAATAAGAGTGTTTGTGTATCTATATGTGGCCCTGCAATAGACTGCCCACGGTGAATAATGCTAACATGATGCTAACAGACTAACAATAGCATGAGAGCTCACGCACCACCCTGCTCAGAGTGCCGCTCTCATTGGACCAACATCTCTGCTATTTTGGCATTGTGGGATAGCTCACACCCACAGATTGAGCTCGCCGGACTACTTTTGCCACACTGTTCAGCGTGCCGCTCTCATTGGAGTGTTAGATATATTTCTGTGTTTAATTATGGTTTTCTTTATTTGTTTTCTATATTTCTTTTGGTATCAAGGTAGTTATTACATGTAGGGTTATATTTTTGGTTTCATTCTTATTCTCACTTTCCTTTGTTCTTCTTTGGTATGTGCATGTAGAACTGGATTTAACCAGTTTGTACCACTTAGGATAAAGAGAGTTAGGTTACAATTATAAATCATATGTCTCCCGTTACTGCGCGGGCCTGGGGCAGGGGATGGACCTCCCTTGAATGCCCACGGGGGCCAATAAGAGAAGGCCTTTGCGAAATAAGGTCCGCCTTTGTTACGCATATGTATTCCTGTACAAAAACTGCTTGTATCCATTGTCCGGGGTTCTGTAAGAGCGGATCTTGTCTGTAAGAGAAGTTTTTGCAGGGCCCAGCCCTGATTATCTTTGCTGTGACTTTGATTAAATTTAAAAGTGTGTAATAGTTTGAGTTTGTGCTTTGTAAGGGGCAATATTACAGATAGAACTGGGGGGAAAAAATAACAGGAGCAACAACACAGAGAATGTGTCTCTTCCCAGATAGATCTCTTTCAATGCAGCTTCTTGTTCTGACTTTAACATGAAGTTAACACCCAAGTCTTTCATCGCCAACTGTAAATGGTAATAAAACCATTCTAATCATATCTGTCTGAACTCTTTCGCATCAAACTCCATCGTGTCAATGTTTACAATGTGCTTGAGCATTAACAGGTGAAAGTGCTCATGAAATTTAAGTTTGTTAAATATTTATTACGGCCACTCTTAAAACTTCAGTTCTCTTTATGATTTTATTACTGGTAAATTTTTGAATTGATTTATATAAGATATACTCATTATCCCACAGGAATATATCACAATTATCTGGGAACTACTTTTTGAACAGGAATTCATCGAGCATGTCGGCCGCATGCACGTACTAACACAGAATACCCAGAAACTGGACAGTTGTTCGGCCATAATGAGAGTGTCTACTTTTAGCTTGCCCTAAGCTCATGAGAGTATGCTCACACACTTAACATTATGCTAATGGGCTAATGTTAGCAGGAAACTTGCTAACGGGCTATAGGGTTGCCAACTCTCTGAAAAATAAATAAGGGATACCTCACTGGCAGGGCTGACTGGCCCATGGAAATATAGACTGGAATGGACATGCGCACCTCTATCTATTAGCGTCACTCAGGACAGGAAGGCGCCATTACTAAGGGTGGAAATGTGCAGCTCATCAATAATAAACTGACTGCTTTTTTTGCACTAGCGTCACTATTTCTTAATGGATTTTAATAAATGTAGGCTTGTTTCAAAGCCCTTTGAAAGCTCTTTCCAATGCACCTATGCATGTGTGGGTGAAAAAAAAAACTTTTATGTAAAATGCAGAAATTTGGGGAAATTACGAGAAACTGTGCTGCTTTTCACGCTCTATTGTCGCTATTTGTTAACAGATTTTAATAAAAGTAGGCTTGTTTTAAAGCCCTTTAAATGCTCTTTCTAATGAACCCATACATGTCTAGGTAGAAAAATTTTTTTATGTAAAGTGTGGAAATTTGTGGAAAATATTCCATTCTGTTCATTTACTGTGATTTTGTTTTTCCTGTCATCATAATTCTCGATGGATTTTTATAAATGACGCTTGTAAGTTGTATTCATGCTAATTAAAAGGTCTAACGAACCAATACATGTCTGGATAAAATCTGAAGTATGCCTTGCCATTCTGCTCATTTACCTTGCTGCTTTTTCCACTGTAATATTACTGCTAGTCTTTTAATGACAACAACATGTATATGATTTTTACTAACATTTTATTACAAGTAGATATAAAGCCATTCAGAATTTATGACTTTTGACCCTCAGTCAGGGTAAAAAGTACCTCCTCCATCCCCTCCAACCACACTGTTCAAATTTAAATGGCTCCTGTGACCACCATGTACATATCATATTAAACAACAGCTGCAAGTATATATATAGACATAAATACATTTAAACATTTTTGTTTCCGCATGTGAACGCAGCTTAATGAAAAGAACTTATGGCGTTGAGTTATAGTCTCAGTATATTGACATTAAATTGCGGCATAACGACTTTAAAATAGACATTTGTTTTACATAATTACATTAAGGCTCTTGTACAGTTCGTGCAGTTGATGGTGAAGCACTGGCTGCCTTTTTTCTCCTCATATCACTTCTGTTTAACAGGATCAAGGTCTCTCTCCACCCTCAGTAATGGCCGCCGTGGGGCACGCCGCTAGTCACGTGACGTCCATTCCAGTCTCTATTTCCATAGACCGGCCAACTGACCATTGGCTTCACCCTTCCCAGCGTGTGTGTGAAACGATTTTTAACCATTTGACTATTGACTTGACACTGAATTTAAGTAGATGCACACATGCATTTGTTATGATATGAACATGCGGAAAACAAATTATTATTTAGCAATTTATTTTTAGTGCAAAATAAATTTTCACTCACAATTTCAATATGAGCATCCTGTCCTGCTTCAAAGTATAAAATTTTTTTTTTTTTAATAAATCTTTATTGCTTAACTTAAAAGTGTATAAATTAACAAAAAAAAATATCATCCAAAACAATGTAACAGTGAAAGTCTGAAAAAGTAAACAATACTTACACCTTTTCCATCCAGCCATTTTCCTTTTCCCATTTGCCCATGTATTTTTGCTTTCTTTTTTGTTTTGTTTTTTTCGAGGAGTAACGTTACAGACATTGCTGTTCGTAGGCGTATCTGCAGTGCCAGTGTCGGTGTCTGTGTCGGTATCAGCCATGCTCCGGGATCTTCTTGCGAGCAGATGTCCCTCAACCAATGAGATAAGAGTGATTCTGTATCATCAACTCGTGTCTGTCAGCTCACTGGTGAAAAGCAGGAGAGGCGCTGGGATCATATTTACCATAAGTTTCCATATAAAGCGCCAGTCAATTCCATTGACATTTTACAGACTTTTTGATTCTCACAGAAATATGGGACAAACTGCGTCCCGTTTCAGGTCAATACGGAACGCACACTTTTATTTCCAAATAAGGGACGATTCCGTTTTTCAAGGGACGGTTGGCAACCCTAACGGGCTACCATTAGCATGAAAATTTGCTAGCATCACATAACACAATGATAATGGGCTAGCATTAGCATGAACTGACTGTCTCCATTGTGTGCAGTCGGATTTATAATAAGACCTCTCAAGTCTCACCCATTTGGTGTGAGACTCACACATTTACAGCGGTCCTGTTAGGTCTCACCCATTTGGTGTGAGATTCAACATGTTGTCATGTTGGCGCGCCACCACAGGAAAAACACCTCCGTTGGAAGCCTTAAGGACAAGTTGAAACATGTCCAGCTGTTAAACAATTTCTCAGATACTCACTCAACTGAAAGCCATCAAAAGCCGCCTGGTTTTTACAAATGGTTATCAACACGGAGGTGTTTTTCCGGCTGCCTGCCAACGCGCCAATCTGCCCGCACGTCTCCGGCTCCGTGGGAAGTCCTTAAAGCAACAGTGCCACTCCATAATCTCTCATCAGCCGTTAAAATTTTCACCGAAAACCAGCTGAATTTCTCAAATGGTGTCCACTTCGATGTGCCTCACAGGTTCTGAAAAAATTTTGATCAAGCAAAGCGCCAGTCTCTCAGGAAGTTCCCAGACAAAAGAAATCCGACGAGAGGGGTGGACCACTCCTCACGCAAGGCCTGCCCACAGGCAAATGACGCAACCGACAGGCGTGAAAAAACTCACGCATGCGCACGAGGGTTCAAGGTTGGCTGATGTAATCGCACGTGATTCAAATCCATATAGTTTTTGAAAAAAATAAAAAGGTCGGATACTATTCTAATAGACCTCGTGTGTATATATATATATATATATATATATATATATATATATATACCCAGGCTTGTTTTTCAAGACTGGTTCAAATGCTCGCATCGGCAAAGCGCGACTACCTTCGGGAGGCTTACCAAATAACTTTTGACAAAGACAAAGCTCCTGATCTACAACAGCTGTGTGCTTAGCATTCTCCTGTATGCATCTGAAACATGGACAATCTATAAGAACAAGGAGAAAAAACTTAACACCTTCCACCTTAGATGTCTGAGGAAAATCCTCAACATCAAATGGCAGGAATGTGTGCCCAACTCACATGTGCTGGAGAGATCAGCCACCACAAGCCTTATATCCATCTTGAGCAAGTGCAAAATGAGATGACTTGGTCATGTGAGGAGGATGGATGACTCCTGGATCCCCAAGCAGCTTTTGTTTGGAGAGCTCACACATGCACATCGCCCAGTAGGTCGCCCCAAGCTGCGATACAAGGATGTCTGCAAATCGACCATGAAAGACTACGCAATTGACCCGGCTTCATGGGAGACCCTCGCATCAGACCGAAGTGCATGGAAATCAGCCATCCACAAAGGCCAAGCAAGAACAAGACTTGGTAGCAGGCTGGAAAGAGAGACGCCGGCATGACCCTGTCCTTGCAACAGCCGACAGCAACCCATGCCGCTACTGTGCAAGGCCAACATTGGTCGCGTAAGCCATGAGAGGAGGTGTAGCGCAAGACCCGCTCACAACTGAGACTGTCATTCAACACAAAAGCCAGAGAGAAAGTTTATTAAACCCCTACATAAAATAAATGAATTTTGTCACCCCAACACATTGCAAAAAGCAAAAAATAATGAGTTTTCATGATGTTTTTCTCACAATGGCATAATTTTTTAAATTTGCAGTTTAGAAATGTAGCAACACTCACACAGTGTGACATACTGAGTAAACTGATTAAAAGAGATAGACAATGGGACCAAAAAGTATTTAGTCAGCCCTTGATTGTTCAAGTTCTCCTACTTAGGAAGATGAGAGAGGTCTGTAATTTTCAACATAGGTACACTTAAATTAAGAGACAAAATGAGAAAAAAAAATTCCAGAAAATCACATTGTAGGATTTTCAAAATAATTTATTTGTAAATTATGGTGGAAAATAAGTATTTGGTCACCCACAAACAAGCAAGATTTCTGGCTCTCACAGACCAGTAACTTCTTCTTTAAGAAGTTCTTCTGTCCTCCACCTGTTACCTGTATTAAAGGCACCTGTTTGAACTTGTTATCTGTATAAAAGACACCTGTCCACAGCCTCAATCAGTCAGACTCCAAACTCAACCATGGCCAAGACCAAAGAGCTGTCGAAGGACACCAGGAAGAAAATTGTAGATGTGCACGAGACTGGGAAGAGTGAGTCTACAATAGGCAAGCAGGTTGGAATAAATCAACTGTGGGAGCAATTGTAAGAAAATGGAAGACATACAAGACCATTGATAATCTCCCTCGATCTGGGGCTCCATGCAAGATGTCATCCCGTGGGGTCAAAATGATCAGGAGAACGATGAACAAAAATCCCAGAACTACATGAAGAGACCTGATGAATGACCTGCAGAGAGCTGGGACCAAAGTAACAAAGGCTACACACTACGCAGAGAGTGACTCAAATCCTGCAGTTCCAGGTGTGTCCCCCTGCTTAAGCCAGTACATGTCCAGACCTGTCTGAAGTTTGCCAGAGAGCATGTGGATGATCCAGAAGAGGGGACAGGACGACTGATCCGTGGTAAGGGAAGAATGAACGTGGCCATGTATTGTGAGATTTTAAGCTAAAACCTCCTTCCATCAGTGAGAGCATTGGAGATGCAACGTGGCTGGGTCTTCCAGCATGACAATGATTCCAAACACACCACTCAGGCAACAAAGGAGTGGCTCCGTAAAAAAGCATTTCAAGGTCCTGGGGTGGCCAAGCCAGTCTCCAGACCTCAATGCCATAGAAAATTTGTTGAGGGAGTTAAAAGTCCATGTTGCCCAGCGACAGCCACAAAACATCACTGCTCTAGAGGAGATCTGCATGGAGGAATGGGCCAAAATACCAGCTACAGTGTGTGCAAACCTGGTGAAGACTTACAGGAAACATTTAACCTCTGTCATTGCCAACAAAGATTATGTTACCAAGTATTGAGCTGAATTTTTGTTATTGACCAAATACTTATTTTCCACCATAATTTACAAATAAATTCTTTAAAAATCCTACAATGTGATTTCCTGGATTTTTTTTTCTCATTTTGTCTCTCACAGATAAAGTGTACCTATGATGAAAATTACAGACCTCTCTCATCTTTCTAAGTAGGAGAACTTGCACAATCAGGGACTAACTAAATACTTTTTTGCCTCACTGTAATTAATAATTAGTTCATACAATAAGTTGGTCTCTGATGATGGTATGAGGAGACAAACATCAACTGCTGGTGTGCAGCGTTCTGGAAGTAAGCAGAACATAGATAACTCATGGATGTTCCACTAACTGTGACTGCAACACGACAAGCTGAATGTCCCATTATTATTTTACTTCCACCCCTAGTGGTTAATGAGGAGAAAAACACATAGCAAGAAAAATATTATTCAAGTGCAGAGAGTCACCTGACTTTAAACTGGCAGGAACTTTTTACACTGCCACCAGAGCCAGGGTTTCCTGTAATTTAATATAATTTAATATAACGCTGTGCAAAATGTTTCAATGAAGTAAATTATTGTCCTTGTCATTATCACTGAGAAATGACCACACCCAACATCATCTCCTGCAGTCTGTCGCTGCAGACAGAATGCTGCTGCAGACAAGCAGCTTAATGTCGACTGGGCATCCACTGGCCAGCTACGAACAAGTACAGGACAAAACAAATGTGCAACCAAAGTTCTCTGTCTGATGTCCGCTCAAAGTTTTGCATATGTATCAATTTTCCAATGGACTCGCCACATCAGCTGAAAAGGATTTCTACAGGTCAAAAATTGGCACAAGCGAGTGAACTATTTATGTTTTATTTTTCATTTTATTGAAATGGGCATTTCGATAGCCGCAATATTGGCTATGCTTTTGCATTAGCCCACCCCTCATCAAGCAGAATTTGGACAAACGTGTGTGTTTGGCTCTATTTATGGCCTCATGTCTCTGTCCACACACCTCTGACTGTCCATTGAATCATCCCAGTCTTTAGCTTTGCAAGATATTTTTAATTTGTTTTATTATTTTGGACTAGTGTGTGCATCCACGTCGGTTTGTTTGACCATGAACTGGTGACGTCACATGAAATTGTGACATCATTTCAGACCCCATACCAGGGTTAAGGTGAGTTCTCTGTCCTACCTGTGTTCTGTTCCACAGACTTGGTCTGCTCCAGCAAATGCTCCTTGGCTTTGGTTGACTGGGATAAAACTGTGGCCAGGAGCTGCAAAGACAAGAACGTATTACAGTAGTTTCCTAACTGACAAATGTAATTTTAGTATAATGCAGCTCCACTACATGCAGAAGAATAATTTATTATTTTATATCTATATACATATTTAAAAAAAAGCCAGATCTGGATTTGTAACACTGGATGTAGCCATAGCAGATGGCCACCACACTGATTCTGCTTGAGGTTTTTTCCTGCTAGAAAGGAGCTTTTCCAGGGTTATTAGTCAGGTTTCCATTACCCTCCAAATTGCACAATTTGAAGTCAGGAATATAGGAAAATACCATGAATGAAAATGTGTACATTACAAAAAACTCTCAAACGCCACAATTCATTTTTTACATACACGTGCAATTCAAAAAAGCCTTGTTTTGAAAAACTGCAATGGAAACATTTTTTCTGTAATTACAGGTCACATTTCGTATTGAAAAAGTCACGACATTCTAAAATATAAGACACAGCTCATGTGGACGGGGGAAGACACAGAGAACCTGTGAACCTTATAATGACATTATGGCAATACTGGATTAAAAAACACCAAAATGAAAATATTGAGGGGTACTTACCCATCCATCACAGTGACTATTGGAATTGCAGTTCTTGAGATAATCTCATTATAATGAGCTACCGCAAGAGGATGAAATCCAGTAGTCACATTTCATCACAATGAAAATGCTATAATTTCACTTTTTTGACATTCTGAAAATATTTAACTTTTGTACAAATCTGTAATAGAAATGCAGCTTCAGTCACAAATGTGTTTGCTCATGGTTTGGGTAAGGACTTAAAAATTTTTTTTTTTTTTTGGTTTCATACTGAAAAATGAATGAACTGTCAGGGTTTGAGTTTTTCTTGGTGTTGTGTTTTATTTTGTTCTTTTGTTCTGTTAAGGCGGGCTTACACTGTGCAAGTTTTGGCCCTTTTTCAGCTGATTTTTCACTCGTGCGAGAATTTTTTGGATCGTGCTGAGTTTCAGCTTAATCGTGCGTCCTGCATTGTGCAGTCTACATGGAGTAATGAGCTGCATTTAACATCTCACGACCACCTCCCGATCAGGAATCGTATGGTCGGATGAAAATCAAACTTGTTTGATATTTTGGTCGGCCGTCGTGGCTCGTGAGGGTTCCACGCTGTTGAAGCAGCGCTACAAGCATCTACACATTGATTACCTCGCGCACTGTCCATGAGCAAACACCGGAGAGAGCAAACAGTGATCTCATGTAAAGCCTTGTGTTTTTTTTTTTTTTTTTGCGTTCCCTCGCAATAACCTAATATCATATTAAAGTTCATGCCAATCAGCGCGCACAGTGAGTGGAATCAGGTGAGGGAGACTGGATGTATATGCGCACGCGCGCACACACACACACAGCAGACAACAACAGGATTTACGACAGATGAGGGAGTAACTTGCTACACCTTGCACAGCTGTAAGACTCCGTATGAAATATAGCTGAATGTTTGTTTTCTTTTTTTACCGTCCTCTCGTGAATCATGTTGCTGTCTGCTGTGTGTGCGAGCGCGCATATATGTTCAGTCTCCCCACCTGATTTCACTCACTGTACACGCTGATAGTCATGAAATCATTTTTTTTTTAAAGAAAAAAAGCTTCTGACGTGTGGTTTTTGAACGTACAATGTGAGCAGTCAGATCGCATCAGAGCATCGGGCCGTACAGTGTGAGACCATGAATCGTGCGCTCTGAACTTTTAAACCCTGTGGTTTTGTCGCACAGTTTGAGCTGGAGCCGAGTACAACGATTGAAAATATCGTACAGTGTATGCCCAGCCTTAGTTATTTTTGCATTTCATTGGGTTTGGTTTGTTTCTTCTCTTGCTGAGTTTTTCTGCTTGGGTCTGCCTGTCTTTGTTTCTCTTGTCTCTCTCTCTCTTGGATCTTGGTGATGGGTGTTTCTCCCTCTCTCTCTGACCATGCCCTGGTTCTGGTGCTTTCCATGCACACCTGTTCCTGATTTGCTGATTACCAGCGGTGGTTATTTAAGCTCACTGGGTGTCCTGCCTAGTCCTGCCTGTCTCTTTGTGTGTACCTGACCTCCAGCCTGTTGCTTAGACCACACCTGTTTGCCTGCTGATTGTTGTACTGCTGCTTTTCCTGGACTGCTTACTCGTGTACTGACCTCTGCTATCCTCAACAGTAAAGCCTTCTAAAAACCAGAGCTGTTTGTTTGAGCCGTGCATTTGTGCCCTGCAATTCCTGACCATTCAGCCTGATATGAACGAATGATGTACTGATTAATTATCTATTCTCTGTCTTGTTTTAAAAGATAATTTTGAGATTACAACAAATGTTTTTTTCTGTTCCACTTTCCTACACTGACGTGGAAGAAAGCGTGGGTGCAGAATCCACAGCATGCTGCACAGCATGCTGCTTTTCTCTCAAAAATTCTTGAAAGGGTAGTTGTAAAACAGCTAACTGATCATCTGCAGAGGAATGGTCTATTTGAAGAGTTTCAGTCAGGTTTTAGAATTCATCATAGTACAGAAACAGCATTAGTGAAGGTTACAAATGATCTTCTTATGGCCTCGGACAGTGGACTCATCTCTGTGCTTGTTCTGTTAGACCTCAGTGCTGCTTTTGATACTGTTGACCATAAAATTTTATTACAGAGATTAGAGCATGCCATAGGTATTAAAGGCACTGCGCTGCGGTGGTTTGAATCATATTTGTCTAATAGATTACAATTTGTTCATGTAAATGGGGAATCTTCTTCACAGACTAAAGTTAATTATGGAGTTCCACAAGGTTCTGTGCTAGGACCAATTTTATTTACTTTATACATGCTTCCCTTAGGCAGTATTATTAGACGGTATTGCTTAAATTTTCATTGTTACGCAGATGATACCCAGCTTTATCTATCCATGAAGCCAGAGGACACACACCAATTAGCTAAACTGCAGGATTGTCTTACAGACATAAAGACATGGATGACCTCTAATTTCCTGCTTTTAAACTCAGATAAAACTGAAGTTATTGTACTTGGCCCCACAAATCTTAGAAACATGGTGTCTAACCAGATCCTTACTCTGGATGGCATTACCCTGACCTCTAGTAATACTGTGAGAAATCTTGGAGTCATTTTTGATCAGGATATGTCATTCAAAACGCATATTAAACAAATATGTAGGACTGCTTTTTTGCATTTACGCAATATCTCTAAAATCAGAAAGGTCTTGTCTCAGAGTGATGCTGAAAAACTAATTCATGCATTTATTTCCTCTAGGCTGGACTATTGTAATTCATTATTATCAGGTTGTCCTAAAAGTTCCCTAAAAAGCCTTCAGTTAATTCAAAATGCTGCAGCTAGAGTACTGACGGGGACTAGAAGGAGAGAGCATATCTCACCCATATTGGCCTCTCTTCATTGGCTTCCTGTTAATTCTAGAATAGAATTTAAAATTCTTCTTCTTACTTATAAGGTTTTGAATAATCAGGTCCCGTCTTATCTTAGGGACCTCGTAGTACCATATCACCCCAATAGAGCGCTTCGCTCTCAGACTGCAGGCTTACTTGTAGTTCCTAGGGTTTGTAAGAGTAGAATGGGAGGCAGAGCCTTCAGCTTTCAGGCTCCTCTCCTGTGGAACCAGCTCCCAATTCAGATCAGGGAGACAGACACCCTCTCTACTTTTAAGATTAGGCTTAAAACTTTCCTTTTTGCTAAAGCTTATAGTTAGGGCTGGATCAGGTGACCCTGAACCATCCCTTAGTTATGCTGCTATAGACGTAGACTGCTGGGGGGTTCCCATGATGCACTGTTTCTTTCTCTTTTTGCTCTGTATGCACCACTCTGCATTTAATCATTAGTGATTGATCTCTGCTCCCCTCCACAGCATGTCTTTTTCTTGGTTCTCTCCCTCAGCCCCAACCAGTCCCAGCAGAAGACTGCCCCTCCCTGAGCCTGGTTCTGCTGGAGGTTTCTTCCTGTTAAAAGGGAGTTTTTCCTTCCCACTGTAGCCAAGTGCTTGCTCACAGGGGGTCGTTTTGACCGTTGGGGTTTTACATAATTATTGTATGGCCTTGCCTTACAATATAAAGCGCCTTGGGGCAACTGTTTGTTGTGATTTGGCGCTATATAAAAAAATTGATTGATTGATTGATTAATCACTTTAAATGTCTGTCCGGCAGCTTTCCATATGAGCTCTGCAGTAAATGTGAGATGTAGAGATGGACACTTAGTCTGAGGAGGACTTGAGTCTCTTTTTGCTGACTGGACAATTCAGAAAAACCTCTTATTTGCAATTTCAATATAAAATGCTTGCAGCAAATTTCTGACCCACAGCTGGCTGTTCTGATGAATAAACAGAACACAGATATGAAATGTTTTCTTATTTTCAGAGCACAGATGATGAACAGCTTTCTGTCCAACAACCTTGCTCTGTGGAAACTGTGTTGTCACAGTGAAAGGAGGAGAACAAGAGTGAAAATAATCAGCTTCATGGTGGATTAGAGCAAAGGTGGCACAATTTGATCCAAAACTACATCTTTTGGTTGGTCCAAGAATGGACTGCTTGTTCCAGGACATGGCCTGAGGTAGCTTTCCCGTTCTCGGCTATATCAGCGGTTCCCAAATTGTAGGCTGCAGCCCCCTAGGCAGCCCATGAAGATACTGCAAGTGGGCCATGAGAGGTCATTTAAACAAATAAAAACATATTTGAATTTCAATATTTTAATGTAATTTATGCTTACTTGCAATATTCATTTTGAATTAATTCTATTTTATAACTTTTTTGTATTATATTACCAGTGCTCCAGCTGGCATTAGCTCAGGTCCCCTACCAGAAGCCGGGGAGTTTGAGGGTTCTGTGCAGTATCTTAGCTGTTCCCAGGACTGCACTCTTCTGGACAGAGACCTCTGATGTTGTGCCTGAAATGAGCCACTCTTCCAATCTGTGAGTTACAGCTCCTAGTGTTCCTAATTACCACTGGGACCACTTTGGACTTTACCTTCCACATCTGCTCCAGTTGCTCCTTCAGCCATTGGTACTTCTCTATTTTTTCGTGCTCCTTCTTCTGATGTTGCTGTCAGCTGGGATTGCCACATCAATCACAGCTGATGTCCTCTTTCCCTTGTCAACCACCACTATGTCTAGTTGGTTGGCTAGCAGCTGCTTGTCTGTCTGGAATTTGCAGTCCCACAGGACTTTAGCCCTGTTGTTATCAACCACCTTTGGTGGCATCTCCCATCGGGACTTGGGGACTTCTAATCCGTATGTGACACAGTGGTACACGATTCTGTACACAATTCCTGACACTTGGTTGTGTCTCTCAGTGTATGCTATCCCAGTTTGCATCTTGCATCCTGCTACTATGTGCTGGACTGTCTCTGTGGCACATCTGCACAGCCTGCAACTTGGGGGGGTGGGGTGGGGTATGAGATGAGCTCAGAAACCTTTAAATTGCACCTTCTCAGTCAGACATATGTCTCATATTGCACTGCCCTGAACAGACATAAGCCTTGTATTGCATTGTCCCAAACAGACATAAGTCTCATATTGCACTGATCCTACATTATCTTATAGTCCCATTTTGCACATTTCCCCATTGTCATGATTAGAGCAATGCAGTTGTTCTGACTGGAGCTTGGGCATGTCTGTTCAGTTCAGTAAATGGCTGTAAGAAAGAAGCTATTTTGCAGCCTTGTGGTGTGGGCTTTGAATGCCCAATTTAGCCACAACATGACTAACTAAACTGACTAAAGACAGTAGCTGCGGTTACATGGATAACAGTAATACAGATTGTTACTACTATTACTATTATTATTACTGTACAAATTATTATTAATTACAGATTCAATCAGATTATACAGGTAATCTGATTGAACAAT
Organism: Thalassophryne amazonica; assembly: GCF_902500255.1. Taxonomy (NCBI): domain Eukaryota; kingdom Metazoa; phylum Chordata; class Actinopteri; order Batrachoidiformes; family Batrachoididae; genus Thalassophryne; species Thalassophryne amazonica. Next base: position 66,558,379 of record NC_047118.1, on the reverse strand, counting down.
CAGATCGAACAATCACATCAAAATCACGCCATGTAAACAGCTCCATCTGATTAGATTCGCCCAATCCAACTGAAATCACGATCGGGTCAGAGGAGGTGGTATAAGACTGTTTCTAACCCGATCGGCTTCCATGTAAACGGCACGTCAGATTATCCATCTATGTGGAGCCTTGTTGCGCATGTCTGTTACGTCACATCACCATTTGACGCTTCCTGCTCTGTGTTCACGGACTTTAGCGCTACACACTCGTTACATTTAATGATCAGAAACAAAAGTGGCGGCGAAAATTATGGCATTTAATATGGCAAATTTTCCTGTGATTATAAATAAAGTAACCTCACTGGAGTTACTCCAACTCTGGTTGTGGGTTTGGCCCTTGGTTCCCAGGACCAGGGCTGACCTGACCTTTTTTTATATTGCGTGCCGTACCTTAACCCCTTCAGCCTGTGCATGGAGGATGTGGGCGGCACTGCCAGCACTCTGGCCGCTGCCTGACGACCGCAAGCTGGTCACACTACCAGAACTCCCAACACTGCTGCGGTCCCCTCCTACAACACATGCACACAGAAATAAACAACCGCTAAGACATTATGTTTCAGCCCCATGCCACTGACAAAACATCAAATAGAAAAACTTTGTCAGAGCCTCTTGGCATTACTGGAGGTGCTTTTCCACCACGGGAGGGAGATCCTTAGTACCGAGAACTAGTCCCACCTATTGGCTTAGTTCCTGTTTGCTGAAATGACCCGGATCTTTATGTCAATATGCAGATTCGGCAGGTTAAATCTTGATTGTCAGTTGTGATCTTAATTGCCTCTGTGTTTCAGTGTAGCTGAACTTACAATTTACTTTTTCAGATTATTCTTTTTCTGTATTGGTTAAAAGAGAATAACTATAAATATACATATCCCAATATACATTGCAGGGATTCAAACGGCATCCTCATTTCTTACATACTAGCACCCGACCAATCAATAAATGGTATTTAGTGCTGAAAGCTCCACCCCTGGAGCCCGTGAACCACCACACAGTCCAACCTCTAAGGAAGGAACTAAAAATTCCAATCTTCACTGGAAGGGATATGCATCGCTCCTCCACAAATCAGACATGATTTCCTGAGTGCAGCTTCATTCCCAGCAGTGCCATACAAGAGTTTCCAAACTTCTGTCGTGTCCACATGTGGAAGTAAAAAACAAAACACCAAACAACCCTCCAATCAAAAAATAAATGCAGACATTTTTTACAAGTATTAATAACCCTTTAATACCTCCAAAAAAACAAAACAAAACACCAAACTGAATTTTATTGAAGTAAACGCATCAATCATGTGTTTTGCTCATTTTACTATTTCAGCTTTGCACAAATTACTGTTGAACATCAAAAACGTCCTTGGAACACTGACGCAGAATCCAAGGAAAAGGCATTTCGCCCTATTTTCCACATCGTGCATGGCAGCGCAGCACAGCAAATGCAGCGCAGTGCAGTGTAGTGTGCACAGGCCAGAGCATGCAGCATAACTGTAACTGCCAGTTTCCAACCAACGATGTTCTGATTTTCACATTTGTGCTCCTCGTGTACGTCCGTGAGCATGCTGGTCAGATGCAGCATTGGATCACTGTTAGCATGAGGCAGCAGAAAGTGACTGCACCACAAATCACCAAAAACCTAGGAGCTTTGGTGGATGTCCTTTAATTCATTGCATGCAGATCTGTTAACTTGCCAGAAATCCTCTCACTTAAATCCACCTAAACTGCATGGCACCAAGTTCCAGTGCACATTGACAGGGGATGACAGATAACAATTTAATACAACTGTGCACTTACTTTGCACTCAGATAATGCCGCGGCCTCTAGAGTTGGACACACCCCAAATAAACCTGTACTATGCACTTTAGGATCCTGGTGCTTTCTGTGTTAGTATGGTTGTGAGATTTGGATGCTAATCACTGACCCTAGGCGATGACTGGATGTCTTTGGATTATGTCTTGTATGCGGATCCTAAGGGACAACTGAATTGACTTGATGTGAAAGGAAGAGTTATTTAAGGCAGGGGCAGATGCAGAGGGGGAATGGGGCGTGGATGCCCCCCTGCCACTTTCATGGCCAAAAACCCGCTGAATGCTGTTTCTGAACACTCTATTCAGCAACAAGTGACTCAGCTAGTTAAATTCATACCAGACCATGATTCAGCAAGGTACAGCCAAAGACAGTTCAAGCGTTTTCTGTTTCTGTTTTCTGTCATCTTTCAAGATTGTACGATACGAGTTCAGATGAATAAAAAAACGGTTATAATGTTTATTTTCTCTATGACTGCATTTTGTGGTGAAATATGCACCAAAATGCAGGAAATGGCACCTAAAAATTCTCTCTAAGGGCCCCTTCACACATAGTCCAACGTTTGGTCGAAGTGCACACGAAGTGCGTATGACGCAGGAATTCTGTGCCAACCATGTAAAATCGTCCTTGCCTCTAATGCCTCGTACACCTGTTGCTGCAACTATTTGCGCACACCAGCAGCTGAAAGACAGAGTGTGCGCTGCCCATCGCACCCTCTCGTGGCAGATGTCAGCCAAATTCCAGCTGACACGCACGAATATCTAACACCGCTCATTTGGCACTTAGAAAATGTGTGGCCAGTCGCACTCTTGGCACGATAACAGTCTGCAGACGGCCACTGTCATACTGGCAGTGAAATTTGTCTAAGTTCCACATGACTGTGGAGTTGCCGAGATGTGGTGTGCCGTTGGCTCCCCCCACAACACATGTGTGCGTGCTCCCCCCAACACGTGCATGCGTGTGGTTCGCCCCACCCCCCGCAGGTGAGGCGCATCTCATCTGATCACAGAGTGACACTTTGGTCTGTGCTCTGAACAGAGGGGAGAGTGGCAGCTGTTGAAATCTCTGGTCCTGGACATCAGAGCTGCAGAACACGCACCGTGTTTTGATGGACACAAGCGTGTGTGTGCTTGCTGTACTCACATCGAAAAACATAAATACATATATTGCTTCTGTAATGGGCTGGAGAGCGTGCACACTGACAGGCTGTTCCAGCTGGACTGGCTGTCAGTTTATGTGGACATGCAGCAGGTGATCTGAATGTCACATCTGTCTGACAGGACAGTGAGCGGAGCATCGCAGAACTCTATGACAGGCCAACAGTATGACACATACGCCACTTTCAGTCACGTATCAGCAGAAATACACTGTAGCAGATGCTGTTTGGTCAGTTATCACAGCGCTTTTCTTCTTTTTGTAGAAAATATGTATGTCTGCTTGTTGATTTTAGCCATTTCACACTCCTGTTACGAGACAGTAATTGTAGTGTAGTGGTAAAATTTCCATCTGGTATTCAGGACGCGTGGGTTCAAATCACGTGAGTGGTGTTTTTTTTTTAACCAGGGTTGTTTAACTGCGGGGTTCTGTATTGCGTCACCCTTTATGTATTATTTATATCAACCCAGTGATATTTCAGCTGGTTTTTATTTCATTTTCCTCCAAATCAGCAGCGTGATGTGGTGCAGCTCATCCCATGGAACACAATGTGAGCAGCTGCAGCAGCTAACACTGTGTTCCTGCTCGACAGACACCGTCCCGTGCACGAACTGTCGTGCCGGCGTCATGCACGCCTGCCCAATGGCATGATGTTTCATGGTGCGTTCATACGACTCTACTGCCGTGTGTTGCCCTGGAGTTGTACACAAATTGACCAAATTCGTACTATGTGTGAAGGGGCCCTAAGGAAGCGCAACCAAGACACACTGACACATCCATGCCCCCTCCTGCCCCTGATTTGAGGTGACATAGATGAGGAGTATCATATTTTCCAGAGTGTAAGTCAAGATTTTGTGTTTGTTTTTTGTTTTTTTACTAGTTTAGGAGATCCTACAACTTGTCCTCCAGTGCGACTTCCATGTTTTCTTCCCCTTCATGAGACATGTTTTGACAAGTGCGACTTATATTCTGGTGCTACTTAAACTCTAAAACATACCTTTTAAAGGTATCATGAGGGAACATTAGCAATGACGTTTTGGCCATTTGGTGTGTTTCTCTGGCCATGATCCAGCACACAGGTGCCTTCGGACCTTAGCAGCCGAAGAAGGTCAATTCCACGCCCACAGTTCACCTGGCTGCAGCAGATAGATGGTACTTTCAAGAGATGGAGATGGATTGGTTGTCTGCCTGGGTGGTTGCCACCAGGAACTTGGGGCAACACCAGCACATGCTCCCACAAAGTACTATGCACTTTAGATTGTGTCCCATAGGTGGTCAAAATAGGGCCCATTACTTCATGTCTTAATTTTTGTTTCATTAACATGTTTTTGACTGGTTTTAATTTTCTTCCCCATGAGAAAACATGTTCAGCTTGTACTTTTCATGTGTTTTTTAACATCTAAATATCATGGGTCCTACCTGAGTCTGGACAGTCCTGCAGCACCAGAGTTGTCTTACTTGCTGTTTCCAGTTACTGGATTAATTCAAACTTGATGGACTGGTGTTGTAAGTTCATTTCCAAGCTCAGAGGCTCTGACAAACCAAAATGTGTTGGTTGAAAACATGCAACAAACAGATGGACGCACACAGACACACTCTGAGTGGTTCAGGTGATGTGGAAAGCGGCGTGACAACAGGCGCGACTCTCTGTGGAAATGCACTGGACAGCGAGCTCTGATGTCCTGACAAACTTAGACATGGAGTAAACGAGACACACCTCTCTCTGTCACACACAATCACACGGCTCTGCTCTCCCTGGATATCCACGGCAAAGACGCACACTCACACAGACTGGAGACCGATGCGGATGGCTTCAGTGCTACACACAAGGCCGCGCCGGGTTCAGCTAAGCCTCAGATGGAGGACAGGAACCGGTCAAAGACTATCTGAAAGCCTTCAAACATCTTGAAGCTGATCCGGATGGAGTCACTACTTCCACAGGCAGCTTCTCTTTGACCAGCCATCAGATAGGGTTTGACCCCCAGTCAGAAGTGGGTTGAGGGCTCAGCGCAGCGCGGCTTAGTTACCTGCCACGGGCTTGCGCAGAACCCAGATCTCTTCATTGGAGCCTCCATGGGGCCCGCTGGACGGTGTGGGAGAGCTGTGAGGACTTGCCTCTGAGCCGCGACAACCTTCAACACAGAACACCACTGTTAGCCGCGGACCGACCGGAAACTGCCCTGAGAAAGACTGCTGTCAAAAAAACAAAACAAAATAAAAATAAAATAACGTCCAGGTCATGCTATTGAGCACTGAGGTCCACCAGAAGTGATCTTGAAATCACTGTGAGAGTTTGATTTGCATATCAATGATCAATCGGCACGCGTACAGCTGCTTCAAAAACTGCAGCAGACAAAAAAAGCCAAAAGCCTCAAAGTCATTTAGATAAGTACACGCACAAAGTGCAACCGCACAAAGGGGTAGTGCAGGCGAGGGTACTGTCTTCAGTCCTGTGTGTGAGTTTTGAACCGATTTAATCAAACTCAGTGGGAGGGATCAGAACCAGTCAAGGACACAGTGATTCAGTTTTGAGTATAATTAGTGCAAGGTCAAGCTCAAAACAGCTATTTTGAGAAACTGGTTACAGATATCAATATGGTCACTGTGAACATGATGTCAATTTTCTATTAATCACATAACCTTTGACCTTGGGTGACCCTGAAGGGTCAAATTCATTTTGAATGGATATTATAAGGAAGTGGTTTAAGATACACCTATGACTACTATTAAATATTAATATGAAGTCATACATCATCTTCCTATTTGTTACATGACCTTCAACAACCTTGAAAGATCAAACTAATTTAATTTGCTAAAAGATATCAATATGCTTACTAACATTAACAATGGCAAATGTCAACCTTCCTTTGGTCACATGACCTTTGACACTGCAGTATGAAGCTGCAGTAAAATCTAGTGTGTTCTACAAATACCCTTTCTGCTCTGCAAAATGAAATGAATGAATGAAATTTTAAAAAGGCTGCAGAACCAATACACTCTTTCAGTTTTTCCCTTTTTGCATTCAGGTTCACCACAGCAGATCAGATGTGATTTGGCACAATTCCGCATGACATTGAGAGTGGACGTGGGTCTCAAACCACAAACCTTCTGCTTTGGAAGCAAACACATTAACTACTTGTCCAATGTAGGACTGAAAAACATTATTAATTATTAGTTTTGGGTGTGTTGCTAATATAATGGAAACATGTTGTGTCAAATCTGCTTCTGTGTTTGATTTGTCAACCAAATCGTTCCTTGCGCCTGCTGGTGTCAGAATGTGTATATCCATGAACTGCTTTTTTGTGTGTGTGTGTGGGGGGGGGGGTGAAGGCTAACAACGTCTCCATATTCCCCTAAACCAGTAATGCGTAGAAAAGATAACGCTGTTTCTCTGAGATTTGCCAACTTAATCCTCGATGTCAGAGGTGCTCCGGCTCACACTGCTCTGAAACAGCTGGACACCCCCCTGCACGCTTCCAATATAATACGTCCTGAGGAAGCAGGATACAAAGCCACTGCTTAAACTTCAGATGGGCCGGGAAGACAAGAGGGCGTCCGATTAAAGCCTGGATTTTTCACGTTTTAAAGGAACTCAGAGTTTCATAGTCACTTCCATAAGTCACTCTCACACGCCGCGCTCACACATTCGACACACCACAGGAAAAAAATACAGCATATATGTATATAAATATAGATATATGATGACATTTATATCAGCATAAATAAAGCCATAAAATGAATGTGCGTGTGTGTGCGTGCACAGGTCAGGCTTTGATGTACACACACATACATACATATATAATACATCCAGCGGTGTGTGATTATATATGTAGGTCTTCAGAATGGAGCTGCTGTGGTGCATTTGGAGAGTTTCACAAACCATCATAACAAACAGGGTTAGTAGATGGTTTAGAAATGTGGGCAAAGGTGCATGGGGGGTGGAGGGGGGGGGCATCAGAAAGAGCCTGTCTTCATGTAATGTCACAGCGCCTTCTTGTGGCCATTTTGTGTCCCTCCAAGTGCATGCTCCTCTGCAGCCGCATATTGACAGTTAAACTGTAAAACACTCACTTAATGAAAGGGTTAATTTAACACCAGGTGACAAGTGGAAAACCAGACTGTATTTTTTTGTTTTGTTTTTTTGGGGGGTGGGGGGGTGGGGGCAAATTTATTGTTGATCACAGGAAAAGGTGGCATTGTTATTTGAGGCTACAGTGTGCAGGATTTTTGGGTGTTTATCAGCAGAAATGGATTATAGCATTCATAACCATCTATTCATTTGTGTGTAATTCAACAGTGCGTCGTTGTGTTTTTAAGAGCTCAGTACGAGCCCTTCGTGTCGACATGGGAGCGGCACCCCCTCACAGAGGCCACTATGATGCACCACTATGTTGACACAGTAGCCCAGAAGGGGACATGCTTACTCTGCCTTTTGCATTTTGCAGCGTGACCAGAAAAGTGAAGAAAAAAGAAAGAAAAAGATTCTGCGTTTGCTCTCTTGTCTGTCCAGTGGTTGCTGGTGCAGCTAACACGTTTGAGAACACTGAATTTTGTGAAATGAAGGCTCAAACAACCTGCTCATCACAAGAGAAGGCAAGGGAGCATGAATCCCGTCGCCAAAGATGCAAAAACATTAAGGGAAACAAAAATTGTGACCGGCAATGGCGTCATGCAATCTGCATTGTCACCACTAGATGACAGGAAATCCTATGCACTGTAGCTTTAATGTTTTTTTTTTGTTTGTTTTTTTTTTTTGCCTAAAGGAGTTTCTTGTTTTGGAGGACACAAAATGTTTTAGTTACACAGAACACAGGACAGCAAATAACTTACCTCCAAGATATGACATTTGCCAACAATGTATGTGGGTCTCTGACATAACATGTGACATTTTAACACATTCTGCATTACTATTATACATAGTTAATGTATTTTATTCCACTGTGTTGCATGTAATATGAAGGAATGGCTGTGCAGAGCATCTTAAGAATAAAGTACAACAGAACACAGTGCCACAGTGTGTTGTGAGCCACTCAGAATACATTGCACATTTACATTAGAGAAGCAAACCTCACTGTGATTAAAACAACAACCACTGCATTACAAAATCCAGAGTAATAAAGGCTGATGTTATATTATAAATAAATAAATACCTTCAGTCGTGGTCAGAATTATGGGAACCTACTAAATTTGAAATAAATGCAAATGAGCCAACTTGACGAATTACTGAACAACAAAATGTAATTTCTTTAATAAAGTGAATTGAATAATTACAGACATAACACATATGTGTGACACAGTTATTAGCACACACCAAGCTATCACTTTTACAGCCAGTTTTCTTTAGACAAGTCAGGGGACGGATACATGAACATTTCCAAGTCACTCAATATATCATGATCTTCATTTCAGTCATTAAGAAATACAAACAGGGTGATGGTACTGCACAGAAAATCCATCTGGATTAGACTATTTGCAAAAACTGAGCTACCATGCCAGAAGGAGACTAGTGAGGGAAGCCAGACCCAGACAACTCTGAAGCAAACATAGGATTCTGTGGCTGTGATTGGACAAACTGTGCACAGTGTGAATTTCTCAGTTGCATCACCAGCAATAAACTTCACGGCTCAACAAAGAAGGATTTTCTTTAAAAGAAGATGTGAAATTTCAGCTACAGTTTGCAAGAAAGCAGGCAGGAGACTCAAGATCTGGTCAGTTTTCTTGAAATAAAATCCTGGACTGGTGCTGAAACAGACAAAACTTGCACTATGCACAGTTTCTTCAGTTAAAGGCACAGAAGTCTATAACTATAACAGAGTTGTCTGGGGTGTCTTGGTGGCTTCCCTCACTAGTCTACATCTTACATGGTCATTTAGTTTTTGAAAACTGCCTACTCCAGTCAAATCTACCATATTGTTCGTATTTCTTAATAATTGATGGAAATGAAGTCAAAGACATATTCAGTGAGTTGGAAAATTGTAACTGTTATTGTGGACAATCACATTTAAACTTTATTAAACTTCACTAAAAACTTTATTTGACTGAATAATGTCAATAAATTATTCCTTACATTAATTAAAATAAATTAATGAAATTGATATATTAAATAATATATCAATGTCATTCATTTATTTGATCAAATATTGCTATCGCTATGATTAATAATAATAATGATAATAATAATTATTATCATTATAATTATTATGTCATCTGTTTAGAATCCTTAATATTATACTGTGCTTTGGCAACTTGTGTAAATGTCATGCTAACAAAGTCTACTTAACTGAATCAACTTGTAAATGTTCATGTGTCCATCGACTGAAAAAGTGATGATTTGCTGTAAATTCATCTAAGTCTGACAGTAATTGTGTCACATGCATATTTTGTCTGTATTTTTATTTTATTTTACCATCTGAAAGTATTCATTTATTTATTCTGGAGTTAGTGTCCAGTGTTGTTTTTTTTTATTGAATATCCTCATTATGTAAAATCAGATTATTTATTTATTGTTATTTCTGGACATATTTTTAAATATTATACTCAAAATTCAGGCATGTCAATCATACTAACAGGACAGTAAAGGGGCACTTATTAGATGGATATCTTTATAATGGAACTCACTATGTTAACATAATTATAAAAAAAAAGAAGTAAAATATGTGTTAAAATAGTTTTGTGTAAAATTTATCCATTAGATATTTTTTTTGGAAACTAACCAACAATGGGTGAAAATATAAAAACCATACAAAATAATGTTAAAAAGATGATGATGATTTAACTTCCAAGAAAACTGTGACTCTGAAACAGTATCGTGCCCCGGTCTAAAAGCTTTGATCAGAAGGGTTTTTTTCCTGATAAAATTGTGAGAAATGATTAACACATCCTAAAGAAGACAGTAAAGTGTGAATCTGTACACAACATCCTCCCGTGTGTTGTTACAATTTTTTTAATAAACCAATGCAAAATTTTACAGTTTTTCAATGCAATGTCAAAAAGAAATATTTATTTATAGCATTGTGCTACTTTATATGTCAAACAATCATTCCAATTAGTTCCAATTAATCGATAAGTTTGGCATTGATTTTAAAAAGGCAGTAATGTCAGAAAATTAAAAAAAAATGCATAAATGTTTAAATGAAGTGCACACTTTCTCACTGGGCTTCTCCAACACACACAAACACACGTAAGGCATAAATGCAAAGTGGATAAAAGTGAAAATGGCAGATGGAACACAAAAGACTGAGACGTACACAAATCTTTGCTCTGATCAGGACTGAGTGGGTACGAAATTGTAGCAGGTTGTTGTGATGAGTGAGATGTGATGGCGTGGAAAGAGAAAAGAAGAAGAAAGGGGGAAAAATAAGAAAATAAAAATAAAAAGAAACCAAAGACATTCAAATGAAGCACACAAGAACTGAGGTGAACAAATGACCTGAGAAAAAACACTGAGCTTTCCTCCATCTGTGTGAGCGATAACTAACACCAGTGCTGGGTTTTAATAAACTTTATGAACTGTTTTAAAGTCTAACCCTGGTTTACAAATCTGCTTCTTATTGTGGAAGTCAAGTCCTTGCGATGAACATCCATGTCCCTTTCAAGTCACATTTTAAGAGTTCTTTTACATACATCGGAAAAGTACAAAACAAGATGTTTCAGCTCTAAATTTTGCTTCCACCAGGAGAATTCCCATCCAGTCCCACTGTGTGATTTTTGGAAAGTTTTATTGAAACACTAACATGCATGAATTGTAGACTTCTTTAATTGCATATGTTGCTACACATTTTACCATGTTCACGGCATAAGTCCATACATATTTTATAATTTGCATTTCATAACATGCATTTGTACATACGATGTATTTTATAATTTTTATTGCATACATTTGTAGTTTTATTTTTAAGAATTTTTACTACACATATTCACGTTTGACTTTTTGCATACATTGCATACATTATGAAAGAAATTTTTATTGTTCCTATATATTTTATCATTGCTGATGCATATATTCCTACATATTTCTTAGAATTTTACTCCATATGCTTGTCCATATTTTACCATTTTATTGCATACGAGGGCTGTCAATAAAGTTACGGTCCTTTTTATTTTTTCAAAAACTATATGGATTTCATTCATATGTTTTTACGTCAGACATGCTTGAACCCTCGTGCGCATGCGTGAGTTTTTCCACGCCTGTCGGTGACGTCATTCGCCTGTGAGCACTCCTTGTGGGAGGAGTCGTCCAGCCCCTCGTCGGAATTCCTTTGTCTGAGAAGTTGCTGAGAGACTGGCGCGTTGTTTGATCAAAATTTTTTCTAAACCTGTGAGACACATCGAAGTGGACATGGTTCGAAAAATTAAGCTGGTTTTCAGTGAAAATTTTAACGGCTGATGAGAGATTTTGAGGTGATTCTGTCGCTTTAAGGACTTTTCACGGTGCGAGACGTCGCTCAGCGCTCTCAGCCGCCGTCGTCAGCCTGTTCAAGCTGAAAACCTCCACATTTCAGGTTCTATTGATCCAGGACGTCGTGAGAGAACAGAGAAGTTTCAGAAGAAGTCGGTTTCAGCATTTTATCCGGATATTCCACTGTTAAAGGAGATTTTTTTAATGAAAGACGTGCGGACGGGTCCGCGCGTCGGGACGCAGCCGCCGCGACGCTCCGCCACAGGAAAAACACCTCTGTTGAAAGCCTTAAGGACAAGTTGGAACACGTCCTGCCTGTTAAACAATTTCTCATATACTCACTCCACTGAAAGCCATCAAAAGCCGCCTGGATTTTACAAATGGTTATCAACACGGAGGTGTTTTTCCTGTGCCGCCGCACCGCGTCGGCTGCGTCCCGACGCGCGGATCCGTCCGCACGTCTTTCATTAAAAAAATCTCCTTTAACAGTGGAATATCCGGATAAAATGCTGAAACCGACTTCTTCTGAAACTTATCTGTTCTCTCACGACGTCCTGGATCAATAGAGCCTGAAATGTGGAGGTTTTCAGCTTGAACAGGCTGACGACGCCGCCTGAGAGCGCAGCGCGACGTCTCGCACCGTGAAAAGTCCTTAAAGCGACAGAATCACCTCAAAATCTCTCATCAGCCGTTAAAATTTTCACTGAAAACCAGCTTAATTTTTCGAACCGTGTCCACTTCGATGTGTCTCACAGGTTTAGAAAAAATTTTGATCAAACAACACGCCAGTCTCTCAGCAACTTCTCAGACAAAGGAATTCCGACGAGGGGCTGGACGACTCCTCCCACAAGGAGTGCTCACAGGCGAATGACGTCACCGACAGGCGTGGAAAAACTCACGCATGCGCACGAGGGTTCAAGCATGTCTGATGTAAAAACATATGAATGAAATCCATATAGTTTTTGAAAAAAATAAAAAGGACCGTTACTTTATTGACAGCCCTCGTACATTACTATATACGAGGTCCGAGGTCTGTTAGAAAAGTATCCGACCTTTTTATTTTTTTCAAAAACCATATGGATTTGAATCACATGTAATTGCATCAGCCAAGCTTGAACCTTTGTGCGCATGCGTGAGTTTTTTCACGCCTGTCGGTTGCGTCATTCGCCTGTGAGCAGGCTTTGTGTGAGCACTGCTCCACCCCTCTCGGCGTTTTTTTATTGCGAATAAATGTCTGAACGATTTGGAGCTTTGCTGCATCAATTTTTTTCCAGAAACTGTGAGAGACCTCCAGGTGGACACCGTTCGGAAAATTAATATGGCTTTCAGGGACAATTTTATGGGGATTACACAGATTAAGGAGTGATCCAGACGGTTTAAAGACCGCCCACAACTGCTGAGAGCGCGCCGCGCTCCGAGCGCCGATCAACAGGCTCAAACCCCGCTGAAACAACCAGATCATTTCCAATGTGAAGGCTTTGTTGATCCGGGACGTCGTCTGACTTTCACAAAAAGGCAGAAGGTGTGGACATCAGCTCTTTTTCGGCACATTCCACTGTTACAGGAGTTTTTTTCATGGAAAGAAAAGCGGAGGGACGCACCACGGAGCCGTTCATGGCGCGGGACAAAACCACCTCAGTGTTGGTCTCATAGGACGGCTTTCAGGTGGATTTCAGACGGCTGTCGGTTGCTTTTCAGTCGTGTGATTATCCGAGAAATTGAGCGTGAGCTGGACATGCCCCAACATGTCCTGTGAGGCTTCATCACGGCGTTGCTTTGCGCCATGCGGCTCCACCGCGACACGCGGAATTCTGCTCCTCTTTCCATGACAAAAACTCCTGTAACAGTGGAATGTGCCGTTCATTTCTAAACTGGACGCTGTCTTGATCCGGTATGTCGTCTGACTAGCACAGGAATTGTGAAACGACGTGGACATCAGCACTTTTTCGGCACACTGAGACAGACGTGCGGAGGAGTTCCGCGCGTCGCGGTGGAGCGGATACTTTTCTAACAGACCTCGTATTTTATCATTTGGATTGCATACATTTGTACATATTTTATTATTTGTATCGCATATATTCCAACATCTTTTATCCTTGTTATTGCATATAGTCCTATATATTATATGTTTCTACATATAATTTATTTTTTGCATATATTCCTGCATATTTTATCATGTTTATTGCATTTGCCCTATTGATGTATCCCATAATCCCTTGCGTGCCAGAGAGTTGCTGTAGTCAAACAACATATAGAGAATCCACTGATGACAATTGTAAATGAATATTGTACTACAAAAATGTAATTTTTTTATGCTTTTCGTCACGTTAATAAGAAATTGCATGCATGATACCCTGAAAACTTGCTAAAACAATTATAACAAATAATCCATGTCTGCTACGTTTAATCTGCGTGGAATTTAATAAACACAAACCGAATTTCAGAGATATTTTATATATTAGTCTGGAACAAAGAGGACAAACAATAATCAAGACGTTAAAGAGCAAACTTCACTTTCCCCCAGAACGACATGATCAGGAAGCGAGTGTAGCTCACAGCAGCTCCCATTGAAAATAACGGAGAGACAACCTGTGATTCTCGCATGTTTACATAAAATAAACGCAATAACAACGTCTACAAACCCAGAGAATATATTTATGAGAGTTTTAGGCACAATATAAAAATAGTTTTATGTTGCGATGTTAAGGGTGTTGTCTGTGTGTAGCGGTTAAAGTGCAGCCCGATCAGAGCGTCTCAGTGCAGGTCTCAATGTTACTGAGATCTCACAGCGCAGCGACCTCTCCAAGGTTTTGCGGGATTTGAAACGTCAGTAGGATGAATACATTCATACATATTTGATCTTTTTACTACGTTTCTACATATCTTATCAATTTTATTGCATACATTTGTACATATTTTATTATTTATATTGCATATATTCCAACATCTTTTATCCTTGTTATTGCATATAGTCCTATATATTATATATTTCGACATATTTTATCATTGTTATTGCATATATCCCTGTCCTGAGCTGTCACTGTAACCTCAAACAGGCACAGCATGTGATCTGAGAGTTCTTTCTAAAAGTTGGCTTTGGCTGATAATGAAGATGACAAGAGCAACAACAGAAAAACAAAAGTTATACTGCATGAATAACACATAAATCACACAAATAATGATTGATAATAGAAAACTTCAATGAATGCCTTCTCAGGAAAGAAAAGAAAAGAAAAGCACCAATTAGAATTTTACATAACCAATCAGAAATGTGCATGAAGAACTTTACAGAAAGATCAAAGGAAAGCATCCCTTGAAGCTTTAGCAATAATAATAATAATAATAATAATAATAATAATAATAAAAAGGGGGCATGTACCTGGGGTAGTGGGTGTGTCTCCCTGTGGGGTTGTCACGGGCGACCTGTTATAGCCAAAGGATGTGAAAAGTGGGAGCAGTGGCTGATGGGAATGTGGTGGAGGAGGAGGCGGTGGAGGCAGGATATGGATCTGATGGAACGTGGTGTCGTTGCCGTTGACTACTGCGTTGGCAGGGGCAACCGTTGCCGGGGGAACCAGCGGTATCTTTTGAAACTGTTGAGTGCAAATGACTGAGCTGGCCAAACCTAGATACAGCCACGGTGACGACACACCGACACACATGCGCACACACACGCGCACACACAACCAGTCAACAGTGACCACCGTGACAAACAAACGACAAAACAGAGAATTACACGTAAGAAAAAGGGGAAACACAAAATTAAAAACAAATGCTGAGATTACAAATCAAACACGTGGATGGAGGGTGACGTGGTGAATGTTAAAGGAAAGAGGACAAACAAAAATTCATACTGCTAAAATATGAATACAAAATCAATGTAAAGAAAAACAAAGGGTTGAGGAGACTGAGAAGGAAGAGTAATCTGAGTGACAGACGGAAAAAACAAAATCTGTTCACCTTGAATTTCAAAAACCAGGTGAGAAATGTGGGTGTGGCCATGAACTAAGGCTAAAGTCAATTAAACCCCAGGTCGCGGTCTATAACTGTGACAAACTGCTGTATGACAATCGCAGCTCCGCATAAATGTGAGCCAGTGCACAGTGTAATGATGATACAATGAGTGCAAAATCAGCCCATCGTCCATAGTTCAACTTCAGCTCAACTGCAACACTTCCAGAAAACCTCCCGTTGATATTTCAGCGTGTACAACAACATTATGGGAGCCACGTAAATGGTGCCCATAATGATGGGATTAGCAAGGGATTAGCAAAGAATGTCAAATGTCGAAAAAGGGAAAATAAATAAATAATAAAAATTCAAAGTTGTTGTAAATTCACCCGTTTTTTTTTTTTTTTTCTCCTAAGAAGACCACAACATGATGACGAAACAACTCGCCAATTTAAATGGACTTTGAGGGAAAGTAAGCATATTTCAGTCTTCAATCAGAGCAATCCAATCCAAAGATTTTCCTTATATTTTAAGAAAATTTTAGATTTTTTTAAACTAGTATACCCAGTGTGGTGGTGTTTAAGCTTTTTTAATCCTGATGCTTCCCCAAATTTCCTGCTCAGTATTCCAGTAGAGAGCCAGTATTTATTTATTGTTATTTCTTATTGTCCTGATAATAACAGAGATGTAAATAAAAACACACTCTTTTTTTGTAGGTGGGAATGCCCACTGTGATCTTTAACAAGTCGTGTAAATTTAAATATTGTTATCTAACTGGTTGTATTCAGGTGAGATTCACTGAGAAAATCAGAATAATTAAAAATGAAGCAAAAACTGTTCAAACTGTTATAGATGGCCACACCTTCTCTTTGTAAGACTAATAGCCTGCATAAAAGAGACAAAATGACTGATT
Source organism: Thalassophryne amazonica (assembly GCF_902500255.1). Lineage (NCBI taxonomy): Eukaryota > Metazoa > Chordata > Actinopteri > Batrachoidiformes > Batrachoididae > Thalassophryne > Thalassophryne amazonica. The sequence goes on along the minus strand of NC_047118.1, from coordinate 66,542,127 downwards.
TTTGTGAACACAAGATGAAACAGTGACATAAAGACGCAGATACAAGCAGACAAACAGACGTGTCACACCTACAGACACCAACAGTCAAAAATGTGCATGTGTGATTCAAAGTGCAAAAAAAAAAACAAAAAACCCAACTCATCAGACGGAGGAAAAGATGTTGATGGAACAGGCACAGACTCTGGCTGACTAGTTTGTTATGTGACGAGAATTTAAAGACGATCCCCGGCAGATTTTTCACTCTGGTGCCAAAGGAAGTCAAACGTTTTGTCAGGGGAACTGTGTGGATATGCAGGAGTGCTCCTTTCAGTATATTCATTTTTTCATTAGCTCACATGTTATTACAGTTTATGTGATGTGCAATTATAACTCCAACACACACATATGTGTGTGTGTGTGTGTGTGTGTGTGTGTATATATATATATATATATATATATATATATACATATTTATAGACACACACACTCGCACGCAGGGATATGCTCATATATACTCACACACCCATACACGTATGTATGTATGTATGCATATATGTGTATATATATGTGTGTGTGTCTACAAAGCACACACACATATACTTGCACATATGGATATGCTCATATATATTCACACACACACACCCACACACAGGAGCACACACACACCTGTGCGCTTGCTGATGACCTCCACCATGGTGGATGGAAAGTAGCCCACACGGTCGTTTCCTGTTCTGTTGTCATGGATACAGCCTTTCCAGCGTCCATCAGGGTGCTGCTCCAACACCTGTCACGTAAACACATTTCTGATGTCAAACTTGTAGCATCTCCAGCTTCTGCCAGCGTTTCCCATTAAAACCACATCTTGCACAAGTGTCGGGATCACTTTGATTGGAAGGTTTTAAAGTGGGTGGGAGGGCATGCAGATGTGTTCACCAACATAATTGATGTCCTCCATATGAACAAATTCTAATCATTTAGAGCAGAAGAGTGGCATTATGGGAAAGACATTGACAGCTGACCTGCAACAACAAACCAACACCTGTGATTAACAAAGTAACAGATGAGTGCTGTTTGATATGATGGGCTGGAGTCATGTGTTCACAAAATTGAACTGGATTATCCAGTTGGATATGACACGTCATCACCATCATCATCATCATCAACAATTTTTACCTCCACCAGCAAG